>NC_057798.1:322884197-323129488 GCF_018294505.1 Triticum aestivum
TGCCAACCCGATGTCTGGCTCAGCTGGTGTGCCCTGAGAACGAGATATGTGCAGCTCCTATCGGGATTTGTCGTCACAGCGGGAGGCTTTGCTGGTCTTGGTTTACCATTGTCGAAATGTCTTGTAAACCGGGATTCTTAGTCTGATCGGGTCTTCCTGGGAGAAGGTATATCCTTCATTGATCGCGAGAGCTTATCATGGGCTAAGTTGGGACACCCCTGCAGGGTATAAACTTTCGAAAGTCGTGCCCGCGGTTATGGGCAGATGGGAATTTTTAATGTCCGGTTGTAGATAACTTGACACCAGATCTTAATTAAAACTCATCAACCGCGTGTGTAGCCGTGATGGTCTATTTTCGGCGGAGTCCGGGATGTCAACACGGTTTTTGGGTTATGTTTTACGTAAGTAGGAGTTCAGGATCACCTCTTGATCATTGCTAGTTTCACGACCGTTCCGTTTGCTCTCTTCTCGCTCTTATTTGCGTATGTTAGCCACCATACTTGCTTAGTCGCTGCTGCAACCTCACCACTTTACCCCTTCCTTTCCCATTAAGCTTTGCTAGTCTTGATACCCATGGTAATGGGATTGCTGAGTCCTCGTGGCTCACAGATTACTACAACAACAGTTGCAGGTACAGGTTTTGCGATGATCTTGACGCGAGAGCGATGTTTGCTAGTTTTGGAGTTCTCCTTCTGCTTCTTCGATCAGGGGATAGGTTCCAGGTCGGCGGCCTGGGCTAGCAGGGTGGATGTCGTTTGAGCTTCTGTTTGTGTTTCATCCGTAGTCGGATGATGCTCTTATGTATTGTGATGTTGTATTCGTGTGGCATTGTGTGCCTCGTGTATGTATCCCCATCTATTATGTAATGTTGATGTAATGATATCCACCTTGCAAAAGCGTTTCAATATGCGGTTCTATCCTTGGTGGGACCTTCGAGTCTCTTTAGGATAGTATCGCATATTGGGCGTGACAACAAGCAAGGCATGTCGAAACCTTGTCCTAAGTTCAGCACGAATGAGTAGTTGTGCCTGATGAAAATATTGTAGTGTATGCTTTAGGAGCGAGTGCCGAAATTGAGACACTGAAGAAGGTTGTGGCCGAAGCCGACAAGAAGGCCGCCGCAGAGTAGGCTCTTCGCAAGAAGCACGAGGCCAGGGTCATCGAAGCTGAGCGTCAGCTCCAGGAGGCCGTGAAGAAGAGCGAGATCTTAGAGAAGAGTCTAGCAGGGAAAGAGTCCGAACTCGCCCAAGCTCTCCTAGACGCAAATGATGCTCGGGAAGAAGCCCGAGGTGCTCTGAAGGACATTCAGGAGGCACCGAGGGTTGCGGCTGGTAAGGCTTTTTGTAGTCAAAGCATTTTTGGCATAGTAATGGGAGGAACTCTAAGCAACAAACTGAATTGTTGTTTCTCCAGGGACATTTGCGGACCTGCCGCGCAGCATATCTGATGCTGCCCAATTCTACCGGACTGAAGAGAAGAAGTCTGCGAAGAAGCATTTCTGGTCACAG
The DNA here is from genome assembly GCF_018294505.1 of Triticum aestivum. NCBI lineage: Eukaryota > Viridiplantae > Streptophyta > Magnoliopsida > Poales > Poaceae > Triticum > Triticum aestivum. The sequence goes on from NC_057798.1 coordinate 322,885,706, forward strand.
TATTTGGCACCGAATTATCCGGTGCCCTTTATCGACCAGCTGAAGCAGCTGGTCAAACTGCACCAGGCGGCCGAACTAGCCATGAAGGACTTAGTTGTCCGGCTGTGGCCCGCTGAGCCGATTCCAAGCAGTTACTTCGGACTCGTGAAGCGGATTGTTGGTGCTTGCCCTTGGCTCTAAGTCATTAAGCGGCCGATCTGTATAGAAGGTGCATGCATGGCATTTCCCCACGCGAAGGTGCACTGGGGGAAACTTGATGCTGAAAAGCTGATGACTGAGGAACCACCGGAGGGTATGGAGCATCGCAAGCCCGAATTGTATTATGAGGGTGTCCTGAAAGGAGCTCGCCTTGTGGTGGAACAGTGTACCAAAGACACTATATTTCCCTGAACGCAGTCATGTCGTCCTTTGTAATGCGGGATAATGGCACTGTTATTATTTATTGCCTGTTATATGAAAGTTTTTTGCCTTCCTGTGCGTCCGTTTAGTATGTGTAAATCCTGAGAGTTGGCCAGTCGTCGGCTTCTGCCCCCATGTAAAAAGTACGAGGGTGTTCGGGACATACCTGAACACTCTTTATCCCATTGTTGGGTCCTTTAAGGAGGTGTTCATCACCACGAACAAGGCAATCAGACTATAGGGCTTTATCGCTCTCACTTAGCCATAGGAATTCGAGTATGGTAGGCGCAGCCCCTGGTGTTCGGAAGACTGTACGAGGGGCTCTAACGGCGCCTGATCGGAAAACCGATCCGTCGCACTCTGCATTTATTATGGCATTGTGCGGAATAAATCTATAAAGATTTTACAACCTCTCGAATAGCTGACCAGCTCTAGCCGTATCATGACAGTCAGTTTTTGGCTTTCTCTACTGAGGTGCTCGTCCAGAAGAAACAGGACACAATCGCAGTAGTTATCCCAGCGCTACCTTAGCCGATGGAGCGGAATGTAAGGTACCAAAACATGGGAGCCGGGAAAACCCAACTAATGACCCAAGACATGATTCGGAGCTGATGCATATAGTGCTATAAGTTCGGGGTGCCGAGCGACCGAAAAGGTGGCCGGACTTTGTTGCCATATTATGAGTACTGTGAATCCCCTGGCATAGTGGGGCATGATGTGCGGGTGCCGTTATGACGAAGAAAAGAGGGTCAATGAGGAACAACGGCCGGTGAGTGTTATTTTAGTCTACGTATTGTAGTAGAGTGACATGTCCATGCGTATGAGTACGGTTTATGCTTATGAAAAGAGGTGTGCTGGCGGAACCTGTCATGGCCAGACTGGAGGAGGCTGAGTGTGGATCTGAAGTGTATCCGGACTGTCTCCTTGGGGGGTACTTATGTGTTCCCACCTTGTGCATCCGAGCTGATTCCATGTCGACAGTCCTGTTCTGCGCAAAAGTCAGTCTGTAAAGACAAATGCTTAGAGGCAGTTGCATGCCATATGGTGGTTGAACCGCGGGTGCCTGATCGGGGCCTGGTCGAGCCAGGCTATCATGCCGTAAAGTAGCTCAGACTCCTCAATTGGTGTCCGGGTGGTTGGCTGCTGAATCGAAGTTCGATAAATGGGCACAACTCGCTATATCAGCGGCGGTATAATTTCCACTCTTAGGGTGGAGTGCATCCTTGCCCATAATTGTGACCATGTCACATGGATTTGGCCTGATGTTGTACCGCGTTGAGTCTAGCCAACATGGTTCGTCCAGATAGTATATGGTAGTTACTGTATAAGGGGACAATGCCGAAGACTTATTCTTCGGCATGGTATTTGTTTGGTGATCCGAAGACAACCTCCAGGGTGGTGGGCCTGTAAACTTTCCCTTTGCACCTGGGACGACATCTTTTAGAAGATGTTATTAATGGGTTTAATCCTCAAGCGGTCAATACCTATCTGGCAAATTTTGTCCTGGTGCAGCGAGTTTGGGCTGCTGTTTATGCCCATAGGGGCTCGTGTGGGATGGAACCCACAAACTATTGGGTTGATACTAAGTGCAATTAAATTGCTATGGTTGATATTGTCCGGACGGTCGATGTGATCGAGGATGGTTGGCCATATTTTTGTACTGCGGAGGATCTTCCTTTGACCTCGTCATGTTTGGTGGTCTGGGCTTCTCGTTGTTTGAGACCTCCTTTCATTGTTTTCGGCACCCGACCAGCCCTTTTGTTTTGAGGATCCGGCATTCTCTATTGGTATGCTTGGCCGCCACTCTAGGGGTACCATGAATTTTACATGGTTGGTCGAGTATGCTACTCAGGCCGGATGGGCTTGAGCTGTTCTGTTTCCGCTGACCGGACAGGGAGTCGCGGAATTCGGCACCAACTTCCTTGTCTTGGTCGTCATCATTATTTTTGTGATGCTTATGTCTGTTGCGTCGATGTTTATGGATGCTGCCTCGCGTTTCCTGCGTATTGCCCCGGACCGTGGTGTATTGGCATCGGGGTGTGAGCTTTAGGGCCTCCTTCTTAGGTTGAGGTAGCGAATTGTGCTTTGTGTACCTTTTGGCGGGGCGGTCGAGTCCGTATTCCTCAATTGCCAGGACCTTGGTCCATCTATCTGTGAGCAAATCTTGGTTAGCTTTGAGCTGTTGTTGCTTCTTTTTCAGGCTTTTTGCCGTGGCGATAAGCCATTGCTTAAAGCGAACTTGCTCTGCGGGATCCTCAGGCACGCCGAATTCATCGTCGTCGAGGCTCACCTCGTCTTCGGAGGGGGAATGTAGTTGTCCTCCTCCAAGTATCCGTCCATCACCTGTCTGGCCTGCTCGAAGGCATGCTGATCGGGATTGTATTCATCCTCGGCGCCATCTGGATTGATTTTGACTCCTGTGCCGGTATTGTTGTGGCGGGGCTTGGAGCGGCGCTGATGACGTTCATACTTTGCCTTCTTCCTTGAGGGGCTATCCTACATTGCCTCATCGCCATTGGTTTCTTTGGGAGTGTCCACCATATATATATCATATGAGGAGGTGGCGGTCCAGCGCCTCGTGGGCGGTGGTTCCTGTTCTTCTCCTACATCGTCATCCACACCGTCGATGTTTTCAGAGTCGAAGTCAAGCACATCGGTCAAATCATCGACAATGGCAATGAAGTGGGTGGTGGGTGGGCAACGAATTTCCTCGTCGCCTGCTTCCCACTTGAGCCGAACATAGTTCGGCCAGCAATCTCCTGACAAAGAGAGAGATTTTAATGAGTTCAGCATGTCGCCAAAGGGAGAGTGCTGGAAGATATCCGCAGCGGTGAACTCCATTACCGGAGCCCAACCAGATTCGGTGGGCTCTTGGGCGTGCGGTCTGGAACCTACAGCCAGACACGAGGCTGGGGGTCCAGTGACACGGGCTTCCTTGGGGGTGGAGTCATCGTTTGGCTCTACGTCCGATGAGTGTGTGGCCTAAGAGGCGGGGTCTATCCACCCGTCCCCGGACAACACGATCTGCCCCGGATTTAGGTCCGGAGCTCCTGCAGGTGCGATATCCCGAGTATTCTCTGACAGCAGGTCTAGGCCATGCTCATCGTGACTGTTCGGCGCTCCTGGCGTAGGTTTGAATCCGTCGAAGATCAAGTCTCCGCGGATATCGGCCATGTAGTTCAAGTTTCCAAACCTGACCTGATGGCTAGGGGCGTAGCTGTCGATTTGCTCCAGATGGCCAAGCGAATTGGCTCGGTGCAAAGCCGCCGAACACGAAGATCTGTCTGGGAAGAAAAGTCTTACCCTGGACCGCGTTGTTGTTGATGATTGAAGGAGCCATCAAGCCTAGCAGCAACAACACAGAGGAACTCTCAATGAAAGCACCAATGTCGGTGTCAAAACCGGTGGATCTCGGGTAGGGGGCCCGATCTGTGTGTCTAAGGCTAATGGTAACAGGAGGTAAGGGACATGATGTTTTATCCAGGTTCGGGCCCTCTCGATGGAGGTAAAACCCTACTTCCTGCTTGATTGATCTTGATGATGTGAGTATTACGAGAGTTGATCTACCACGAGATCGTAGAGGCTAAACCCTAGAAGCTAGCCTATGATGATTATGATTGTCCGTCCATGGACTAAACCCTCCTGTTTATATAGACACAGGAGGGGGCTAGGGTTTACACAGAGTCGGTTACAAAGAAGGAGATCTAATATCCGGATCGCCAAGCTTGTCTTCCACGCAAAGGAGGGTCCCATCCGGACACGGGACGATGTCTTGAGTCTTGTATCTTCATGGTCCAACAGTCCGCTGTCCGGATACCCCCTAATCCAGGACTCCCTCACACACAAAATAGGGAAGATAGATTTTGCAAGAGTCATAAGTATTTAGAAACTAAATGGTTGCAAGAAAGGCTAGATGTGAGTGCTGAAAATTTAAAATTTCTTTACCGTACTTGTGAACTTTGCAATGAACATGGCCATTTAAATCTTTGATGCAAATTGTTTCATGATCGAATCATGTACAAAAATTGTGATGACTTGATTTCCCTTGCACATCATAATGAACTTAGTTTTCTTTTGGGTTATGAAGAAATGAAACGTGCAACTAAGCATTTTCCAAAATATAACCTTAAGAAATTCCTTAATATTGATCCAGTGGAAATTATTTGTATTGTACAGTGAATTGCATTGGAAATCCTTATATTGCCAATTACATAAAGAAAAGAAAGAAAGAAGAAGATGAAGAGAATACTAATGAAAGGGAAGAGACTTCCCAATATCCTCCTATTATTATATGATGAATCAGGTAACGGGGAGGAGCTTTCTATTCAACCAATCTCATTAACAAGGAGCTCAAAAAGGAGGGTTAAACCCACACATGATGTGAAGAAGAAAAAGAGAAGACGGAGAAGCAAAGGTAGAAAGGTATCCCTCTCAAATGATGTTGCTCCTATTACTCATTGTGATGATGATAATTGCTATACTATTGGTGCTATCCATACTATTAATGATGAGAGTGATTATGCTTATGATATGAAAAGGGCCAAGCTTGGGGATGCTATGTTTGATGAGAATGATATGTTTGAGAATATATTTGCTGGAATTAATGTTTGTCCCAAGCTTGGGGATGCTATGTTTAATGAAGATGATATTTTTAGCATCCCAAGTTTTGATATGCAAAGTTGTTACGATGATAGCATGCCTCCTACTTATGATAATATATTGATGAAAGTGGGTTTGGAAGAGTGTCAACTTTAGGAATTAATGATCCCACTATTTTGGAGGGTGTTGAATCTTATAATATTTATGAAAGTGGATTTAGGGAGGTCATGACTTTATTTAGTGATGAATCCACATTCTGGATGAGGTTTCAATTGATTTTGATGAGAACAAAGTTGCTACTTATGATGATTATTGTGATGAAACTTATGCTATAAAAGGTAGTAATGATTATATTTATAAAACGTGTCATGATTATGATTACCCTCTTTCTAAACATTACTCTTTTAATATGGAAACAATTTATAGTATTCGAGTCTCTTATGATACTCCCACGATTCCGAATAAGAAGAATTTTGCTTATGTGGAGAGTAGTAAATTTTCTATGCAAGTAGATCATGAAAATAATGCTTTAGGTGCTGGTTATATTTTTGAATTCATTCATGATTCTACTGAAAATTATTATGAGGGAGGAATATATGCTTGTAGGAATTGCAATAATATCAAGTTTCCTCTCTATGTGCTTAAAGTTTTGAAGTTATGCTTGTTCTGCCTTCCTATGCAAGTTGATTCTTGTTCCCATAAGTTGTTTTATCAAAAAATCCCTATGTATATGAAGTGGGTTAGACTTAAATGTGCTAGTCATATTCTTCATGATTCTCTCTTTATGTTTCAATTCTTATCTTTTATGTGAGGATCATTGTCATCATCATGCCTAGCTAGAAAGGCATTAAAGAAAAGCGTTTGTTGGGAGAAAACCCAATATTTACATTTACTGTTTTCATGTGTCCACATAATTATGCTACTGTATTAATCATGTTTTATAGCTTTTGTTTCAATAAAGTGCCAAGTAAGACCTTTAGGATAGCTTACGGTGATAGTTGTGTTGATCCTGCTGAAAATCAGAAACTCTTGCACCCAGTAAATTAGTTTTGATAATTCACATAAACGTGATTTTGATCTGATTAGTTTTGCTATAGATTAGCACACAAATTTCCTAGGACTTCCTAATTTGGTAGAATTGTTTGTGTTACAGAAGTATTCAAATGATACAGATTACTACAGACTGTTCTGTTTTTGACAGATTCTGTTTTCATTGCGTTGTTTGCTTATTTTGAGTAGTATCGGAGGGTATGAACCATAGAGAAGTTGGAATACAGTAGATACTATACCAATATGAATATATAATGAGTTCACAACAGTACCTAAGTGGTGATTTATTTTCTTATACTAACGGAGCTTACGAGTTTTTTGTTGAGTTTTGTGTTGTGAAGTTTTCAAGTTTTGGGTAAAGATTCGATGGACTATGGAATAAGGAGTGGAAAGAGCCTAATCTTGGGGATTACCAAGGCACCCCAAGGTAATATTCAAGGACAACCAAGAGCCTAATCTTGGGGATGCCCCGGATGGCATCCCCTCTTTCGTCTTCGTCTATCGGTAACTTTACTTGGAGCTATATTTTTATTCGCCACATGATATGTGTTTTGCTTGGAGCGTCTTGTATGATATGAGTCTTTGCTTTTTAGTTTACCACAATCATCCTTGATGTACACACATTTTTGGAGAGACACACTTGATTTGGAATCTATTAGAATACTCTATGTGCTTCACTTATATCTTTTGAGCTAGATAATTTTGCTCTAGTGCTTCACTTATATCTTTTAGAGCACGGCGGTGGTTTAATTTTCTAGAAATTGTTGATCTCTCATGCTTCACTTATATCATTTTGAGAGTATTTTAGAACAGCATGGTATTTTCTATGGTTATAAATTGGTCCTAGAATGATGGGCATCCAAGTTGGGTATAATAAAAACTATCATAGAAAGTGAATTGGATGCTATGATCAATTTGATGCTTGATAATTGTTTTGAGATATGAGGATGGTGATATTAGAGTCATGCTAGTGGAGTAATTATGAATTTGAGGAATACTTGTGTTGAAGTTTGTGATTCCCGTAGCATGCACGTATGGTGAACCGCTTTGTGATGAAGTTGGAGCATAATTTATTTATTGATTGTCTTCCTTATGAGTGGCGGTCGGGGACGAGCGATGGTCTTTTCCTACCAATCTATCCCCCTAGGAGCATGCATGCAATACTTTGTTTCAATGACTTGTAGATTTCTGCAATAAGTATATGAGTTCTTTATGACTAATGTTGAGTCCATGGATTATATGCACTCTCACCCTTCCACCATTGCTAGCCTCTCTTGTGCCGCGCAACTTTCACCGGTACCATACACCCACCATATACCTTCCTCAAAAAAGCCACCATACCTACCTATTATGGCATTTCCATAGCCATTCCGATATATATTGCCATGCAACTTTCCACCATTCCGTTTATTATGACACGCTCCATCATTGTCATATTGCTTTTGCATGATCATGTAGTTGAGATTGTATTTGTGGCAAAGCCACCCTCATAATTTTCATACATGTCACTCTTGATTCATTGCATATCCCGGTACACCGCCAGAGGCATTCACGTAGAGTCATATTTTGTTCTAAGTATTGAGTTGTAATTCTTGAGTTGTAAGTAAATAAAAGTGTGATGATCTTCATTATTAGAGCATTGTCCCAAGTGAGGAAAGGATGACTGAGACTATGATTCCCCCACAAGTCGGGTTGAGACTTTGGACTTTACAAAAATAAAAGAGGCCAAAGAATCCCAAATAAAAAAGGAGACCAAAGAAGCCCACCAAATAAAAAAAGAAAAAAGAGAGAAAAGAAAAAAAAAGAAAAAATGAGAGAAAAAGAGAGAAGGGACAATGCTACTATCTTTTTTCCACACTTGTGCTTCAAAGTAGCACCATGATCTTCATGATAGAGAGTCTCCTATGTTGTCACTTTCATATACTAGTGGGAATTTTTAATTATAGAACTTGTCTTGTATATTCCAATGATGGGTTTCCTCAAAATGCCCTAGGTCTTCGTGAGCAAGCAAGTTGGATGCACACCCACTTTGTTTCTTTTGTTGAGATTTCATCCATTTATAGCTCTAGTGCATCCGTTGCATGGCAATCCCTACTCAGTCACATTGATATCTATTAATGGGCATCTCCATAGCCCATTGATACGCCTAGTTGATGTGAGACTTTCTTCTCCTTTTTTGTCTTCTCCACAACCACCATTCTATTCCACATATAAAGCTATGCCCATGGCTCACGCTCATGTATTGCGTGAAAGTTGAAAAAGTTTGAGAACATAAAAGTATGAAACAATTGCTTGGCTTGTCATCGGGGTTGTGCGTGATTAAATACTTTGTGTGATGAAGATAGAGCATAGCCAGACTATATGATTTTGTAGGGATAGCTTTCTTTAGCCATGTTCTTTTGAGAAGACATGATTGCTTTGTTAGTATGCTTGAAGTATTATTGTTTTCATGTCAATATGAACTTTTATCTTGAATCATTTGGATCTGAACATTCATGCCACAATAAAGAAAATTACATTGAGAAATTTGCTAGGTAGCATTCCACATCAAAAAATTTGTTTTTATCATTTACCTACTCGAGGACGAGCAGGAATTAAGCTTGGGGATGCTTGATACGTCTCCAACGTATCTATAATCTTTGATTGGTCCATGCTATTATATTACCTGGTTTGGATTTTTTTGGGCTTTACTTTACACTTTAATATCATTTTTGGGACTAACCTACTAACTGGAGGCCCAGCCCAGATTGTTGTTTTTTGCCTATTTCAGTGTTTCGAAGAAAGGAATATCAAATGGAGTCCAAACGGAATGAAACATTCGGGAGAGTTATTTTTGGAACGGAAGCAATCCAGGAGACTTGGAGAGGAAGTTAGGGAAGCCTCGAGGTGGCCACGAGGCAGGGAGGCGCGCCCTACCCCCCTGGGAGCACCCCCACCCTCATGGGCCCCTCGTGGCTCCCCCGACCGACTTCTTTCGCCTATATATGTCCATATACCCTAAAAACATCGAGGAACACAATAGATCGGGAGTTTCGCCGCCGCAAGCCTCTGTAGCCACCAAAAACCAATCGAGACCCTGTTCCGGCACCCTGCTGGAGGGGGGATCCCTCATCGGTGGTCGTCTTCATCATCCCGGCGCTCCCCATGACGAGGAGGGAGCAGTTCACCCTCGGGACTGAGGGTATGTACCAGTAGCTATGTGTTTGATCTCTCTCTCGTGTTGTTGATATGGCACGATCTTCATGTATCGCGAGCTTTGCTATTATAGTTGGATCTTATGATGTTTCTACCCCTCTACTCTCTTGTAATGGATTGAGTTTTCCCTTTGAAGTTATCTTATCGGATTGAGTCTTTAAGGATTTGAGAACACTTGATGTATGTCTTGCATGTGCTTATCTATGGTGACAATGGGGTATCACTTGATCTACTTGATGTATGTTTTGGTGATCAACTTGCGGGTTCAGTGACCTTGTGAACTTATGCATAGGGGTTGGCACATGTTTTCGTCTTGACTCTCCAATAGAAACTTTGGGGCACTCTTTGAAGTACTTTGTGTTGGTTGAATAGATGAATCTGAGATTGTGTGATGCATATCGTATAATCATACCCACGGATACTTGAGGTGACATTGGAGTATCTAGGTGACATTAGGGTTTTTGTTGATTTGTGTCTTAAGGTGTTATTCTAGTACGAACTCTATGATAGACCGAACGGAAATAATAGCTTCGTGTTATTTTACTACAGACTCTTGAATAGATCGATCAGAAAGGATAACTTTGAGGTGGTTTCTTACCTTACAATAATCTCTTTGTTTGTTCTCCGCTATTAGTGACTTTGGAGTGACTCTTTGTTGCATGTTGAGGGATAGTTATATGATCCAATTATGTTATTATTGTTGAGAGAACTTGCACTAGTGAAAGTATGAACCCTGGGCCTTGTTTCCTAGAATTGCAATACCATTTACGCTCACTATTATCATTAGTTACCTTGCTGTTTTTATAATTTCAGATTACAAAACCTATATCTATCATCCATATGGCACTTGTATCACCATCTCTTCGCCGAAGTAGTGCACCTATACAATTTACCATTGTATTGGGTATGTTGGGAACACGAGAGACTCTTTGTTATTTGGTTGCAGGGTTGTTTGAGAGAGACCATCTTCATCCTACGCCTCCCACGCATTGATAAACCTTAGGTCATCCACTTGAGGGAAATTTGCTACTGTCCTACAAACCTCTGCACTTGGAGGCTCAACAACGTCTACAAGAAGAAGGTTGTATAGTAGACATCACGGCCCAGTCGGTCCGGGAAGTTTTTTTAAAATAATTACGCCACGAAAGAAAAATCCTAAATAAATATATTAAAAAATCTAAAAATTACAGAAACAATTTTCACCGTCCAAACCTAATATTTAGGACAAGATGAACATTTTTCTGGACTAAAATGCAATTTTGAAAAATGTATTTTTTTTCTAATTCAAATAAAATAGCACAAAATGCAAATAAAATAATAATTTGATTTTAAAGTTTCTTCTCCAATATTTCTCTTCTGTTGAAGAAGTCATATTATCTTCTCTTATTTATTTTTATTATTGGAAATATTTGGAGAGAAAATTATTAAAATCAAATTGACCCTCTTTTCAAATTTGAAATAAATTCAAATAAGAATTTTGTGAAGCCTCCAACTCTCTCCTTGGGTCCTTGAGTTGCTTAAGATTTCTAGGACCACAACCAAAATGCAAAATAAAATATGATATGCATATGATTATCTATGTATAACATCCAAATTGAAAATTGGGATGTTACACATCTTGACTTGACTAAGGATGGCGAACCAGTTGACCAAAAGGTTTACCGCTCTATGATTGGTTCATTGTTATACCTATGTGCCTCCCGTCCTGATATCATGCTAAGTGTGTGCATGTGTGCACGATATCAAGCGGCCCCCAAAGAATGTCATCTTAAGGTTGTGAAAATGATAGTGAGATACTTAACTAATACACCAAACTTTGGCATTTGGTATCCTAAGAGGTCTTCTTTTGATATTGTTGGCTACTCCGGCTCAGACTATGCCGGTGACAGGTTGATAGAAAGTCCACTTCGGGTACTTGTCAATTTCTTGGTAGATCCCTTGTATCTTGGTCCTCTAAGAAACAAAACTCGGTATCCTTATCCACCGCCGAAGCGGAATACATTGCCGCCGGTTCATGTTGTGCTCAATTACTTTGGATGACCCAAACTCTTAAAGATTACAGGATATATGTGAAACATGTTCCATTGCTTTGTGACAATGAGAGTGCTATTAAGATTGCTCATAATCCCCTGCAACATTCTCGAACTAAGCATATTGAAGTTCGTCATCATTTCATTCGAGATCATGTTGCTAAGGGAGGTATCAAACTTAAGCATGTTCGTATCGATAAGCAATTGGCGGATATATTCACCAAACCGCTTGACGAGAAAGTGTTTTGTCGTTTGAGAGGTTAATTGAACATCATTGATGCCTCAAACTTCGAGTAGAAACTCCATGTGGATGCATGCAAGGCATGAGCCTTTCTTTGACTAATCCTTGATATTTCTCTTATGATGATTATCATATGTCTTGGATATTCATGTACTCTTGCATGCTATCTAACCCTTGTAGGTACTTGGATAAGCCCAACTCTAGATTGCAACTCAATCACATTCTAAGTGATGTCTACATCTTCCAAGTCTCTACAAAATGGTGGTTGAATACAAGGAAGCACGAATCCTTTCATATATCCTTTGACAATTTCTCTACATCAAATTTCATGATTGTCGTTTTGGATACACAAGTGCTCTTCCTTGCAAGACTAACCCATGTAGGTAGGTGAACTTCAACTACAAGTGGTGCTCCCAACTCTTGATGAACTACATCAACTTTGTGCATCCTACACAAGTTCAACTACATGATTAAGATCAACACCACCACCAAAGGTATGTCATTCCATCTTAGAGAAGCTTTACCCCAAGACATGGGTCAAAGCAACTCAAGAAGATGAGAATACATCAAAATGCTTAAACGAAAAATGGTAAACCCATTTTGAGCTTAAATGATGAGTATGAGCTATGATCAAGTGTCTTCACTTGACTCCTATGTCAATATACTCTAACATAGGTGACAATGTCGCTCACCAATTCTAGATGAAGTTCTCTTTTGATTCTTTGTGTTCTTGCATTTGTCTCTTGCATGCTTGTTCCTCTTTCAAAAAAAACTTAATCTAGATTTCTTTTATTTTCTTTTTTCTGCTATTTTATGCACTCCTTGCATCCAATTCATTGCAAATCCTTCAGTTAATTCCTTGCATATCCTTGTGAGATCTTATTTGCCTAAGTGAGCTGAGGTGTCAATTGTTTTCTCTCTGGGTTGAACTCGGCCTCACCGGTTTGTTTCCCTCGTCTAAACCAAACCATCTCGGTGGTGTTACCGATTTCAATGCCGAGAAAAATACGGTGTCACTTGCATCATGCATATTTGTTCCAACTCCACTCAATGGTACTTGTCCTCTACCAGCATCCTAAATTACATGTTGCTTTGTAATGTGACTTAAGGACCAAACCTACTTGACTCATGCTCTAGAAGTCCCTTCTTGGAAATTGATGTCAAAGGGGGAGAGAGAGCACATCAAAGCTTATCACATAAGCGAGAATGCACACCTAAAGCTTCTCCTGATGCTTCTTATTCTTAATAGGAAAGTTGTCTCATGTCTTCAAGAAGGGGAAGACATGATAGTATGTGTTGTGATTATTTTGATCTGATTTTCTTACCCTATCTTCTCCCATTATCCAATGTCAGATTCAGGGGGATAGAGCTCTGTCCTAAGGGAAGAAAATCTTTCGAATTCATTGCATATATTTATTCTTGGGGCTATATCTATAACCAACTAGAGTACCTAGTACTAACTCTCTACATGCCTTCCCAATCTTAGTATTCTTGTGATCTCTTGTTCCTGCTCTGTTTAGTAGATGCTCTTGTGTTATCCAACCTTGCTTACTCAGGTTCATCTCTTTCAAACCTAGTTCAAGACCACAAGGTAAGTATATGCATCACACTCATGTGCATGAAGATCTCTTGTTGTGGTATATATTGTTTGCAAGAGAGATTCATGAACATGAAGGTATATTCCAGTATCTACACCATTTGCACTGATGCATATAGCCAAGACACATGTAACTCATTGCTTGCTTTGTCATGCTTATGCATTCTCATACTCTTATGATCTATAATCACATGATTGCATACATATAGGGGGAGCTAATGAATGTTACATGTCTTTCCAAAACTTTACTTGCTACTTTTCTTCATATCCTTATCTAAAGCTTTGATGTATGTTGCCATCAATTACCAAAAAGGGGGATATTGAAAGCACAAGTGCTCCCAGGGTGATTTCGGTAATTAATCTCAACATATCTCTTGTTGGACTTATATTTCTACATAGTATATTTCAGATAAGTTCTACATTGGAGTGGCATGGACAAGAGGATGTGGAACCCTTTCAAGATGCTAATGACAAACATTGGCAAAAGCTCAAGGCTCTACATTTTCATTTTTAGTGATCCAAGATCACATTGAGTCCATAGGAAAGCCAATACTATTAAAAGGAGATGAGGTGTTGCTTAATGGCTTGCTTGCTCAAACTACTTACTAATATGCTCCAAAGCCCCGAAACACTTTATCACTTCCACATATGTCCTAAACCTAAAGTTAAACTCGGCCCCACCGATTTGATCTATTTGGCGCCATCGAGTTCATCTAATATAGCCACTGCCAGAAACCCTAATCGGTTCGGTCTCACCGATGGGATCTCGGTCTCACCGAGATGGGCTTGCGAACTCTATGTTGCCTATTGAATAATTTCGGTCCCACCGAGATATGCAATCGGTCCCATCGAGTTTGCTTGACTAATTCTCTGTTTTCTTATTACCAAAATCGGTCTCACCGAGTTTGTGTAATCGGTAAAACCGAGTTGAGGTTTTACCCTAACCCTTGCACATCGGTCCCACCGAGTTGACCTTGTCGGTCCCACCGAAAACTGCAACATTCACATTTTGACCTGAATCGGTCTGACCGAGTTTCACCATTCGGTCTCACCGAGTTTGGAAATCTGTGTGTAACGGCTAGATTTTGTGTGGAGGCTATATATACCCCTCCACCCATTGTTCATTCGAGGAGAGAGCCATTAGAACGTGCCTACACTTCCAGCATTCATTTTCTGAGAGAGAACCACCTACTCATGTGTTGAGACCAAGACATTCCAATCCAACCACAAGAATCTTGATCTCTAGCCATCCTCAAGTTGCTTTCCCCTCAAATCATCTTTCCACCATAGCCAAATCTATGAGAGAGAGTTTAGTGTTGGGGACACTATCATTTGAAGCAAAAGAGCAAGGAGTTCATCATCAACACGCCATCTATTACCTTTTGGAGAGCGGTGTCTCCTAGGCTGGTTAGGTGTCACTTGGGAGCCTCCCTCAAGATTGTGGAGTTGAACCACGAAGTTTGTAAGGGCAAGGAGATCGCCTACTTCGTGAACATTTACCCAAGTGAGGCAAGTCCTTCGTGGGCGATGGCCATGGTGGGATAGACAAGGTTGCTTCTTCGTGGACCCTTCATGGGTGGAGCCCTCCATGGACTCGCGCAACCGTTACCCTTCGTGGGTTGAAGTCTCCACCAACGTGGATGTACGATAGCACCACCTATCGGAACCACGCCCAAAATCTCCGTGTCTCCAATTGCGCTTGCACACTCCAATCCCATCCCTTTACTTTCTTGCAAGTTGCATGCTTTACTTTCCGCTACTCATATACTCTTTGTGTGCTTGCTTGAATTGAATTGTGAATGCTTGAAATTGTGCTAATTTCCAACCTCAACTTGAAAAACTTAAAAACTTCTATATTTAGTTGTTGAGGGTCTAATCACCCCCCCCCCGCCCGCTAGACACCTCTTCTAGATCCTTTCAAGCGGGGGCTTCTTCTTCACGTGCACTAGCTCTGCAGAGCCCAACACGTCCTCATTGGACGGGTATACGGTAGCAGCGGCATTGTAGGCCTGCTCAAGAGTGCGCATCACGTCCTTCTCGTCGCGGCAGATGGTGAGGGTGCCACTACAACCACGCATGTTGATAAGGCCGTAGGCATGGTGTGTCATGACCATGAACCTGGAGAGCACCGGATAGCCCAAGACAGCATTGTAGGGCAGGCCGACATGAGCCACGTTGAAGACGGTGAACTCCATGGAGTAGTTCTTGCGAGTGCCGAAGGTGAGGGGAAGGCACACTTGCCCCAGGGGAAGAGTGGAGCCGTCGGTGGTGCCTAAGGAGGGCCTGGTCGGCATTAGGTGCTCGTAGGGCACTTGAAGCGTCTCAAAGGTCTCCACATATATAGAGTATGTTGAGGCCTGTGCCGCCGTCGATGAGCATCTTAGTGACGTCCACGTTGCTAATGGTAGGAGTACACAACAGGGGGACGACACCCACGGCCTTCGTGGACATGGGGTGGACGTTGGCGTCAAAGGTGATAGGGAACGCGGACCACTTGAGGCGGCTGGTGGACTAGGGTGCCGGGAGGGCCGTATTCACCTCATGAGAGAACTGCTTGAAGTGGCAGTTGGACGGAGGGGCAGGGCTCCGCCGAGGATGCAGGCCACCCTGCAGGGCTCTTGGTAGCTCCTGGTGTACTCCGGGGGGGATTGTCGTTGGCGCGAAGCGGGGCGGCATTGGCCTAGGGGCTCATCCTGCCATGATTGGTTCTGCCAGCCCTAGCGGTTGTTGTCGCCGCCGCTGTTGTTGTTGTCATCCCAGTGGCCACCTCTGTTCCTGCCACCACGGCCCTTGCCGCACTCCTTGCGACCGCCACAACGCTCGATGTGGCCCTAGCGAAACAGCTTGATCTCATGGCAGTCTTCAATGCTGTGGGATTTCACGTTGTGGTAGGCGTAAAAAAGACGGTCGTCCTTCTTGGCCTGGTCGTGATCGAGGACGCGCTTGTACTCTAGCTCCGTCGCGACCACGGCAGGGCCCTTGCGTTTGGCATCCTTGCCCTTGGACTTTGTCGCGCCAGGCTTAGCGTCATGATCATTGTGGAGGAAAAGGTGGCCCTCTTAGGCCTTGGCACAGCGATCGGCAAGGACGAACAACCCTGCCACGTAGTCGAGCTCGTCATTGATGAAGAGCTTCTTGCACATCTTCATGTCTGTGACGCTGTTGGTGAAGGCAAAGATGATCATAGTGTCGGAGGCATTTGGGATCCTGTTGCACCTGGCTGAAGCACTTTATGAACTTGCGAAGGGTCTTGCCGGGGAGTTGGCGCATGGTTCATAGGTCATTGAGTGTGTGAGGACAGTCACTCGTGCCAGCGAAGTTGGTGACGAACTGCGTGCGCAGCTCACCCCACAAGGAGATCGATGCCTTTGGAAGGTTCATGAGCCACGAGCGCGCAACGTCCTTGAGGGCCATGGGGAACTAGTTCACCATGACCCAGTCGTCTCCATTTGTAGCCTACATGTTGATGGTGTAGAGAAGTAGGAACTCCGGGGGGTTGGCACTGCCGTCGTAGCATGGTGGAAGCTCATGATTGAACTTATCGGGTCCACACCACGCGGCGCAGGTCGGGGGTGAGGGCCAGATAGCCCCCATTGGTGACAGTGCCGCCGGCCAGGGCCGTGCGATTCTGGCACCCAGCTACGGCAACTATATGGAGGATGCGGTCCTGGCGGTTGCGCTACTTCTCGAGGTCCAGGGATGCGCGACGGGCAATCTGGCAGCTGTCATTGATGTCGGCTGGCGCGGACAAGCCATGGGATGGCTCTGGAGGATGTGCTGCTTGGCGCCGTTCAGCGACGTCATAGTCCAGGGAAGGGGGAGGAGGCATGTCGCGCCCTGCCCACTCAGCGCGTGACGACGGAGTAGGCAGGGAGCGGGAGGTTGCCTGGCCATCACGCACGGCATCGACGAGCTCCGTGATGCTCTTGAGCCAGGTGTCGTAGCCGTCCTCGGTGGGAGGATAGTGCAGCATCTCCTGCGACATGAGTAGCATGACGTGCACAGTGGAAGGGTAGCAACGCACGAGCGACGAGGTGGTGGCAGAGCGATAACGCGCCTACTCATTCACAGACATCTAGATGGAGGAGGCCACTCACTCTCCCACGGGCTCAATGGCGGTGCAAGCGCGTCGTCTAGGGGCCCCACGGGCGGCGGACGCCGCATGGTCCCTAGCGGCAGCCGGGGTGCGACGTGTTCCTAGAGAACGACAACATCGTTGTCCATGTCAATGTTGAGGTCGTAGGGGCGAAGACGAGAGTCCCCCTGCCTGGCGCGCCAAATGTCATAGTCTAGGATCTGCGTAAAAACTCTCCAAGAACTATAGTTCAAACTCTGGGGGGGCTTTAATTGGCAACCTATGACCTGACGAGGACTATGACTAGATCACGACGAGCATGCTCAATCACACCGGACACGACGGTGACACACGAGTTACCGAGGTTCGGGCCACCGTGCGGTGTAATACCCTACTCCTGCTTCGGTGGGGTTGCTGTGTAACGGAGCGCTTGGAGCTCGAAGTACACGATGCATGGGGGAGAGAATGGCTTGATCCCTTTACAAGGAGGTGGCCTTGCCCCCTTCGTAGTGCCCTGGTCCTCTTCTCCAAAAATGTGAGCGTGAAAGGGTGGCCACAGGGTGACAATTCAAAGGGGGACAGGCGCCTAGTCTTATCCTGACTAAAAGCGGACTTCGCCTGCCAAAGTCGCCATCCTGGCGCGCTTGTGGGCTCAGCTATGACCTATGTCTTGCGCGCCGATTTGTCCTAATCTTCTTACACCAAAACGGAAGGCTTTAGGACTTGCTTTGGGGGAGGCAGACGCTCCTGCTCCCCTATCACCAGAATGGAAACTGGTCTTGGTCACGCCCTGTCATCCTTACCCTGATAGCAGGGCGTCATCCATGTGATGGACTCGGAGCCCCGCGGTTGGCATCATATGACCTGCTTCCTGAGAAAGCCTCGCGAGGCAAACTAGTACTTGACGGCCTTGGCGAGAATCAGCCTGGTGGCAAGGGGCCTCATGAGGCTAGCCCCTCGCGGGGCGGCTCCCTCCAGAGCGGCCGTGGCAAGGCCATCCTTCGTGGCCCAGCCCCAGTGTCCCCTCCTAGGCTGAGGAAGACGGGCCGTGGTACCCTGGTTCCCACTGGGCTGACAATCATGTTAAACTTTGGAAATTATAAGGGTTCATTTGACTTTTTAAGACATTAAGTAAGTTTCTAGCCATTTAATGGCCCTAATTCAAATTTGAACTGCATGTACATGCAACAACAAACCACCATGGTGTGGAAAATCATATTTGTGTGCTTGTGTGCAAGTTAATTCCATTTGAAGTAAATTGAAGGAATTTTCAAACATATTGGTGTCATGGCTTGGAAACAAACATTGAGTACCATGGCTTTTAAACTCCAAAAAAAGGGAAAAAATAGAAATACATGAAACCTTGCTTGACGTAATGGCATGGCACCAAGATGTTATGGTAAACAAATTTGTCATATTTGATGAAAGTTTGGACACACACACACACACCCCTCACAAACCGGAGCATCTCACTAGAAGACTCATGGTTTCGAGAGGGAACAATGGATGTTTGATGATGAACCGGTGGTAGCTTCCTCTTATGGCCTTCAAACTTTTTCTACCGTTAACGTGAACTAATACAACTATCATGTTAAAATTTGGAAAATTTCATTGATCATTTGACCTTTTTAAGACATTTAAGTGATTTTCTCGCCATTTAATGACCATAATTCAAATTTGAACTACATGTACATGCAACAGCTAACCATAATGGTTTGAAACATCATATTTGTGTACTTGTGTGCGAGTTAATTCCATGTGTAGTAAAGTGAAGGAATTTTCAAACATATTGGTGTCATGGCTTGGACACAAGCATTGAGTGCCATGGCCTTTAAATTCCAAAATTTCAAAAATGATCAGAAATATATGAAACCTTGCTTGACATAATGGCATGGCACCAAGATGTTGTGGTAAAAAAATTGGCCTGTTTGACGAAAGTTTGGACAAACACCCCTTACAAACAGGAGCATCTCATTAGAAGACTCATGGTTCCGAGAGGGAACAATGCATGTTTGATGACGAAGCTGTGGTAGCTTTCTCTTATGGCCTTCAAACTTTTTTTACCATTAATTTGCACTAATAAAACTGTCATGTTAAAATTTGGAAATTTTCAGTGATCATTTGACCTTTTTAAGACATTTAAGTGATTTTCTAGCCATTTAATGATCGTATCTCAAATTTGAACAAATGTACATGCAACAGCTAACCATAAAGGTTTGAAAAATCATATTTGTGTCCTCGTGTGTGAGTTAATGCCTTGTGCAGTAAATTGGAAGTAATTTTAAAACATATTGGTGTCACGCCTTGGACAGAAACATTGAATTCCATGGCTTCTAAATTCCGAAAAATTCAAAAATGATTGGAAATAAATGGAACCTTGCTTGATGTAATGGCTTGGCACCAAGATGCCGTGCTAAAAAAATTGGCATGTTCGACAAAATTTTGGGCACACACCCCTCACAAACCGGAGCAACTCACAAGACGTCTGATGACGAACCGACGATAGCTTCCTTGTATGGCCTCAAAACTTTTTCTACCGTTAACATGCACTAATACCACTGTCATGTTGAAATTTCAAAAATTTCAAGGGCATTTGACATTTTTAAGACATTTAAGTGATTTTCTAGCCATTTAATGACCGTAATTCAAGTTAGAACTACATGTATATGCAACAACTAACCACAATGGTTTGGAAAATCATAGTTGTGTCCTCGTGTGTGAGTTAATGCCATGTGCAGTAAATTGGAAGGAATTTACAAACATATTGGTGTCACTACTTAGACAGAAACATCGAGTGTTATGGCTTTTAAATTTCCAAAAATTCAAAAATGATCTGAAATACATGGAACTTTGCTTGATGTAATGGCATGGCACCAAGAAGTCATGGTAAAAAAATTGGCCTGTTCCACGAATGTTTGGACACACACCCCTCACAAACCAGAGCATCTCATGAGAAGGCTCATAGTTCCGAGAGGAAGAATGCATGTTTCGGCTGTAGCTTCTTCGTATGGCCTCGAAACTTTTTCTACCATTAACATGCACTAATACAATTGTCATGTTAAACTTTGGCAATTTCAGGGGGCATTTGACTTTTTTTAAGATTGTTAAGTGATTTTATAGCCATCTAATGGTCGTAATTCAAATTGAACCACATGTACATGCGACAGCAAACCATCATGGGTTGGAAAAATCATTTATGTATTACATTACATTATACAATAATATCATGGTAACACAAAATAAGCATTAGTCTCTTACATGTGGAAAGAAAATGTAAATATCTGGCAAGACAACCGTGCCCCACACAATTGGCATTCTATATCGCGCCTCGAGGTTTGGAAGGTGAGTTGTGCGGGTTATTAATCAGACACGGTTCTGTATTGGAAACCGTCAGCGATTAATTTCACACACAGCTTTTGCTGCGGGAATCGTGTGCAATTCAAATTACAGTACTCGTAAATTCTGGCGACCAGCGTGTGTACTATTCCCATCGATCTTGATTCCGGCCACCAATAAATACTACCTTGCTCAGGTCATCCCGCCTGCATTCTCATCTACATCCTCTCCCCGCTTGCCTCCCTCTCTCACAAATCTCTGCCATAGCGTCGCCGATCTGCCCACATGCTGACGAGGAGGCGCTGCCCCCTGAGGACGTTCATTCATAGAGCAGCAATGAGGAGGACCCCTACGTGCCGCCCGACGAGGTTGAGATGGACCCCCCAAGTTTGGAGTGGTTTTGGGGCCAGTACAATCTTTGTCTGCGGAAGTCACTACCTCCGGCTCAGAAAGCCAGGCAAGTGGCATTCAACAAGGAGATGGCATAGGAGGAAGCCCGGTACTAGGCGGCCTATGAAGCCCATGAGGCCGCCTGGAAAAAGGAGATGGTGGAGCTTTGGGGGCGGGCACATCAAAGTGCGGAGGAGGTGTCTGAAGCTGGGTACTTTGCCAGGAAGGCCAAACGCGCTAGGCACCTTATCGTTGCATGGAGGTGGGCTGATAAGCTCCAGCGTGCCACCAGCGAGGAGCTCCGGTGGGCACCCAACGAAATTGCAAGATCGTTCGCCCACGTCCACCAGCAAGAGGCAAATCGGCACGTCAAGCGCTGCAAGGCGGAGGAGGTGGAATACTGCCTCCGCGCTGGGAAGACGCCACGCACCAGGGAGCTGTTGGCGAGGGGCTACCGGAATAATCCCCCTTAAGGAGGGATTATTAGTTCTAGTATTGTTTGTTTTCCATTTTATGCATTGTACATAGTAGTTAAATATCATCGCGTATATGTGATGATATTATATATATACATATATATATATATATATTCTGTGATGAACTAATGAACAATTAATATATATTATGAATCTTATTTTTCTATCTTTTTTTGTATACTAATTTGTATCTTGTTGTTATCATCCACATATACATAATTGGAAGCATATATATACACATTGAAATAGAACAATATATAAGAACGGAAAACAAAGTACGCACATTGAAAACAAAGCATAAACAGACCAATATTGTGAATGTTGTGAATACATAGTGATCCACGTCCAAACAACTCAACAAAATAAAATGTGTCCATGACCACAAGCCTTGCCTACGATAGCTCTTGGCTCTTCCTGAAGTCGTGCAGGCATTCGTCCAAGTGGTCGACATGCTCACGGTACATCTGATGCGTGATATTGAGCTCCAAGTTGGCTATTTCATCGAGGATGCGACGACCATGTTCCTCTATTGCGCCTAGGTGGGCACATGTGCCAAGGAGGCGGTCGAGCCTAGCAACCAACACATTGGCATCGAGCGGGTCGTGGACAAGGCGAATGGCGTGACCCATGGGAACGGCACGGCGGGCATCCGGCGCAAGTGCGGCGTGGCCGGCCTCTGGTGCAAGTACGGCGTAGACGGACTTTGCCCACTCCTGGCGAGGAATAGGGCTACTGATGGGTCGTGTTCTAATACGTATCCAACGTATCTTTAGTTATTCATTGTTCCATGCTATTATATTATCAATCTTGGATGTTTTATATGCATTATTGTGCTATTTTATATCATCTTTTGGGACTAACTTATTAACCTAGTGCCAAGTGCCAGCTGCTATTCTTTTCGTTGTTTTTGTCTTTACAGAAAATCAATACCTAACGGAGTCCAAATGAAACGAAACATTTTGATGACTTTTCTTGGACTACAAGACACCCTGGAAGCTTCAGGAGGAGGCCAGAAGGGCCACGAGGAGGCGACAAGCTCAGGGGGGGCATGGCTCCTCTAACCCTAATTCTTCTTCTATAAATACCCAAATATTCCACAAAGACTAGGGGGCACACCAAAAACACTATTCCACTACCGCAAGTTTCTGTCTTCGTGAGATCCCATCTAGGGACCTTTTTTGGTACACTGCCGGAGGAGGATTTGGTCACGGATGGCTTCTACATCAACCTTGCTGCCCTACCGATGATGTGTTAGTAGTTTACCATAGACCTACGGGTCCATAGCTAGTTGCTAGATGGATTCTTCTCTATCTTTGATTTGCAATACAATGTTCTCCTCAGTGTTCTTGGAGTTCTATTTGATGTAATCTTTTTTTGCGGTGATTATCTGTGAATATTATTTTAGTCTTATCTGAACTCTTTTATGCATGATTATATAGCTTAGTATTTCTCTTTGATCTATTGATTTGGATTGGCCAACTAGATTGATTTTTCTTGCAACGGGAGAGCTGCTTTGTAATGGGTTCAATCTTCGGTGCTCAATCCCAATGACAGAAAGGGACATGACACGTATTTGTATTGTTGCCATTAAGGATAAAAGGATGGGGTTTGTTCATATTGATTGGCTCAATCCCTCTACATCATGTCATCTTGCTTAAGGCGTTACTTCTTTCTTGTTAACTTAATACACTAGATGCATGCTGGATAGCGGTCGATGTGTGGAGTAATAGTAGTAGATGCAGGCAGGAGTCGGTCCACTTGTCTCGGACGTGATGCCTATATACATGATCCTTGCCTTAGATATCGTCATAACTATGCGCTTTTCTATCAATTGCTCAATAGTAATTTGTTTACCCATTGTATGCTTTCTTTCAAGAGAAAAGCCTCTATTGAAACTATGGCCCCCCGGGTCCATCTTTTTCATATTATTTTCAAATCTACAAAATCAAAAACATAAAACTACCTAGCTGCCATTTATTTACTTTTATTTTATTTCACACTTTTACTCATCTTTTATACCTAGCACTATCATGCCACGTCCTTGCAAGTAACCGTGAAGAGATCGACAACCCTTTTATCGCGTTGGCTACAAGTATTAGTTTGTTTGTGCAGGTGAAATTATTGGAGACTTGTGTGTTCCTCCTACTGGATTGAGACCTTGGTTCTTAACTGAGCAAAATACTTATCTCTACTTTGCTGCATCACCCTTTCCTCTTCAAGGGAAAAACCAACACAAGCTCAAGAAGTAGTAGGAGGAATTTCTGGCACCATTGTTAGGGAGGATCTACATCAAGCCTACCAAGTACCTATCATAAACTCTCATCTCTTGCATTTACTTTATTTGCCATTTGCCTCTCGTTTTCTCTCCCCCGCTTCTATTTTTTAAGAAAAATACAAAAACATTTGCCTTTTTATTTACCTTCTTTCCATATGCTTTTTCATTTGCTTTTTGTTTGCTTGTGTACTAGATTTCTTGATTTGTCATCATATCTCAATTTAAAAATCTTGATCCTTACCATAAAAAGTTGGAAGATATTAAAAATAATGCTAAAAGCTTCATGAATTTGTAATTTGAGCATAATAGTTTCTTTAGGGATGAGCTTAAAGAAATCTACTATGATAGAGTATATCAATAAACAACTTGATGATGTTAATAAAGAAGTTATTGGTCTTCAATCTCAACTCATTCATATTGAAAGTTTAGCAGGCCAAATTTCTGACAAGCAAACTACATTAGTAAATAAGATGGCTGCTAAACCTGGATCTTTGAATCATGATGAAGATCTTAAAGTGATTGGTGTGACTCCTATTGAATCATTGTTTGTTAAGATAAACCTTGATAAAGAAGGGACTAGAGAGGAGTCAAATTTAGCTAGAAGGCGTCCCAATAATTTGGAGGGTGATGATCTTAATGAAAAAAATGATAAAAGTGGGTTTGGCGAGGTCAAAACTTTCACTAGTAATGTGCCCACTCTTTTGGATTACAAGGAATTTAATTACGATATTGTTCTTTGATTGAGTGTATTTCCTTGCTACAATCCATGCTTAATTCACCTCATGCATACGATCAAAATAAGGCTTTTAGTAAACATATCGTTGATGCTATGATGAAATATTTTGAAGAAAAACTTGAGTTGGAAGTTTCAATCCCTAGAAAGTTATATGATGAATGGGAACCTACTATTAAAATTAATATTAAAGACTATGAGTGCAATGTTTCATGTGATTTGGGTGCTAGCGTTTCCACTATTCCAAGATCTTTATGTGATGTGCTAGGCTTCGATAAACTTGATGATTGTTCTTTAAATTTGCACTTAGCAGATTCCACTATTAAGAAACTTATGGGAAGAACTAATGATGTCCTTATTATTGCAAATAGGAATTATATGCCTATATATTTGATTGTTCTTGATACTGATTGCAATCCTACATGCCCCATAATTCTTGGTAGACCTTTCCTTAGAACAATTGGTGCGATTATTGATATGAAAGAAGGAAACATTAGATTTCAATTTCCATTAAGGAAGGGCATGGAACACTTTACAAGAAATAAAATTAAGTTGCCATATGAATCTATTATTAGGTCCACTTATGGATTGAATACCAAAGATGACAAAACCTAGATCAATGCAATATGCCTAGCTAGGGGCATAAAACAATAGCGCTTGTTCGGAGGCAACCCAATTTTATTTTACGTTTTAATTTTCCTTATGTTTTTGAATAAATACACCATTATACTTCTGCTATGATGGATTTTTAGTGTTTTAGTTAGTGTTTGTGCCAACTAAGACCTTTGGGATGATTTGGCAGATTGTTGATTTGATTCTGTGAAAAATAGAAACTTTTGTGTCCAGTAGCAGAATTATTAAAATTTGCTGGAGCGTGATAAAATTCTAATTTTTTTAGAAAAGATTGATATAAAAATTTCCCATGTTTTCCTAATGTTTCAGAATTTTTGGAGTTACAGAAATTTGGCTAATGTCCATGTTACTACAGACTGTTCTGTTTTTGACACATTCTATTTTCATTGTGTTGTTCGCTTGTTTTCATGAATCAATGGGTTGTATCGGGGGGTATGAACCATGGTGAAGTTATAATATAGTAGATATAATGCAAATATAAAATTGGAATGAGTTTACAACAGTACCTATAGTGGTCATTTTCTTTATTATACTAATGGATCTCATGAGTTTTTGTTTGAGTTTTGTGTTGTGAAGTTTTCTAGTTTTGAGTGAAGTTTTTATGGGCTAAGGAATAATGAGTGGAAAGAGCATAAGCTTGGGGATGCCCATGGCACCCGAAGGTAATATTCAAGGACAACCAAGCGTCTAAGCTTGGGGAAGCCCCAGATGGCATCCCCTCTTTTGTCTACAATCCATCGGTAAATTACTTGAGGCTGCATTTTTTCACTACATGATGTGTGTTTTGTTTGGAGCGTCTTGTACTATATGAGTCTTTACTTTATTTTCTTTTCAGTTTGCCACAATCATCTCTACTGAACACACCTTTTTGAGTGGGACACTAAAAGTGCAACTATCCCTGGGTGGTTTTGGTAATTATTAACAACATATAGCTGATTGAACTAACGCTATATCAAGATGAATATTTCAGGAAAGTTCAATGATTTGCATGGCATGGATTAGGAATGTGGACCCCTCAAAATGCTAAGGACAAAGGATTGGCTTAAGCTCTAAAGCTCAATACTCTACATTTTACTTTTAGTGATCCAAGATCACATTGAGTCCATAGTAAAAGCCAATACTATTAAAAGGGGATGAGGTGTTGCTTAATGGCTTGCTTTCTCAAAATGCTTAGTGATATGCTCCAAAAAACTCTCAACCACTTTCTCATATCCACATATGTCTCAAACTAAAATTCAAACTCGGCCCCACCGATTTGATCTATCCGGTGCCACCGAGTTCATTTGACATAGCCACTGCCAGAAACCCTAGTCACTTCGGTCTCACCGATAGGGATCTCGGTCTCATCGAGATGGGATTGCAAACTCTTTGTTTCCCTTTGTAATGTTTCAATCTAACCGAGATGAGCGACCGGTCCCACCGAGTTCGCAATGCAAACTCTCTGTTTCCCCTTCATAATGTTTCGGTCTCACCGAGATGAGTGAATCGGTGCCACGGAGTTTGCCTGCCCAACTCTCTGGTTAGCTTATTACCAAAGTCGGTCCCACCGAGTTTGTGTAATCGGTCTCACCGATATTACATTATGCCCTAACCCTAAAGTAATCGATCCCACCGAGTTGACATGTCGGCCCCACCGAAATGCTTAACGATCACATTAAGAACTAAATCGGTCTGACTAAGTTTTTTGATTCGGTCTCATCGAGTTTGGTAAATTGTGTGTAACGGTTAGATTTTGTGTGGAGGCTATATATACCCCTCCACCCTCTGTTCATTCATGGAGAAAGCCATGAGAACATGCCTACACTTCCAGCATTCATTTTCTAAGAGAGAACCACCTACTCATGTGTTGAGGTCAAGATATTCCATTCCAACCACATAAATCTTGATCTCTAGCCTTCCCCATGTTGCTTTCCACTCAAAACATCTTTCCACCAAATCCAATCCTATGAGAGAGAGTTGAGTTTTGGGGAGACTATCATTCGAAGCACAAGAGCAAGGAGTTCATCATCAACACACCATCTATTACCTTTTGGAGAGTGGTGTCTCCTATATTGGTTAGGTGTAACTTGGGAGCCTCCGTCAAGATTGTGGAGTTGAACCAAGGAGTTTGTACGGGCAAGGAGATCTCCTACTTTGTGAAGATCTACCCTAGTGAGTCAAGTCCTTCGTGGGCAATGGCCATGGTGGGATGGACAAGGTTGCTGCTTCATGGACCCTTCATGGGTGGAGCCCTCGTGGACTCGTGCAATCGTTACCCTTGGTGGGTTGAAGTCTCCATAAACGTGGATGTACGATAGCACCACCTATCGGAATCATGCCAAAAAACTCCATGTCTACATTGCATTTGATCCCTCAAACTCCTCCCTTTACCTTCATATGCAATGATTTACATTCCGCTGATATACTCTTAGAATTGCATGTGTAGGTTGATTGCTTGACTTGTGTAAAGTTGCTAAAATCTGCCAAAACTTAAAATTGGAAAAGGCTAGATTTTTATTTGGTCAAGTAGTCTAATCACCCCCCTCTAGACATACTTTCGATCCTACAAGTGGTAATTAGAGCTACAGTCTCCATTTGCCTTGATTTCAGCTTTTGGTGATCATAGCCTTGGTTTCACAACCTAGGAGAGTATGGCGTCTAGCAAGGGAAACTAACACCGTAGAAGTCCTTAATTTGATGGTACTAATTTTGCTAGTTGGAAGCATAAGATGAAAATGCATATTCTTGGACATAACCCCGCCGTTTGGGCTATTGTGTGTATTGGCTTGCAAGGTGAGTTCTTCAATGGGTGAGAACCGAACCGTGAAGCTACCGCAAAAGAATTGAAGATTCTGCAATACAACGCTCAAGCTTGTGATATTCTCTTCAACGGATTTTGCCCCGAAGAATTCAACAAAATCAGCCGTCTTGAGAATGCAAAGGAAATTTGGGATACTTTGATTGATATGCACGAAGGTACTGACTCCGTCAAGGAATCCAAATTGGATGTGCTTCAAAGTCAGCTTGACAAGTTCAAAATGAAGGTTGGTGAAGGTGTCGCTGAAATGTACTCTAGTCTTACTCTCACCACAAATGAGATTGCCGGCTTAGGAAGTGAAGAAACGACCGATAGATTCATCATCAATAAGATCCTAAGAGCCTTGGATGGAAAATATGATACCGTGTGCACATTGATCCAAATGATGCCTAATTACAAAGATCTCAAGCCAACGAAAGTCATTAGAAGAATTGTTGCTCATGAGATGTTACTCAAGGGTAAGGAAGAGCTTCACAACAAGTCAAGTGGTGCTTACAAAGCCTCATCTGATGCTCGCACATCATCTAGTGAGAAACAAACCTTCAATGAAGAATTGAGCCTAATGGTGAAGAACTTCAATAAGTTCTACAAGAGTAGAAGCAAGGAAAGAAGTTCCATGTCAAGGTCCTACAATGACAAAAGATCTTCGAGTCGTGAACGTAATTGCTACAATTGTGGAAGACCCGGACACTACTCCAATGAGTGTATGGCTCCCTACAAAAGAAGAGAAGATTCACCTAAAATAACAAGTAGAAGAGAAGAATCACCACCAAGAGAGAGAAGGAGTAGAGATGATCGTTATGAACGAAGAACCTCCCAGAGAAGCAAGGATTCGGGAAGGAAGGACAAATAATCAAAGAGCTACACAAAACGAAGACATCATGCTCACGTTGGTGAATGGGTATCCGGCTCCGATTCCGACCATCACTCCGAAATAAGTTATCACTCCAACTCCGAATATACTCAAGATGAAGGTGTTGCCGGTCTAGCACTTGTGTCAATCAACTCCTATGACATATTTGACTCACCAAATGAAGGAATTGGAAGATGCTTCATGGCTAAAGGCCCAAAGCTATCACACCCCGAGTATGTTGATTTCAATAGTGATGAAGATGATTTGCTAGGTGATGCTGATTTACTTGTTGATAACTCTAGTTATGAAAACTATGATGAATTTGCTATTAATCATGCTAATCAAGATAAAATGAATGACGATGATAAGAAGGAGAATGATAGTCTAACTAAAGAACTAAATACTCTTAAGTTAGCTCATGAAACTACCTTGGAAGATCATCGAGAACTTTTAAAGACTCATGAGAAGCTACGCTTTGAAAATATCAACCTAGAGCAAGAGCATGAGTTTTTAAAGGCAATCAATGATGATCTTCACAAGAAAAGTTCGTCTTACATTGCCAAGCGTTTACTCTTGTCTACTTATATGACACAAGTTAAATCTAGCAACAAAAGTAAGAAAGATTCTTCTTCCAGTAGTAACAATAATCATGCTAAATCCAATGTTGTTGCTTCTAGTAGTTCTCTTGATTCCACTAATGATTCTCTTAGCCAAGTTACACTTGAGCAAGAAAATAGCTTATTGAAGGGAATTATAGAGAAAGGTGTCTACAAGAGCCTTGCCGGAAGTAAGCAATTTGAGGAAATTGTACGCAAGCAAGGAAGGCACCAGAAGAACCGAGGTGTTGGTTTTGAACGAAAGTTCAATGCCAATGGAGTTGAGTGGGAAGAATATCAATACCCCGAGAAAAAGTTTGTTCCTCAACAAGAGAAGTATGATCCTACTTCTTTCCAAGGGACACAAGCTCAAGATGATCTTCCACCACAAGACCACAAGCAAAAAGGCAAGGATAAGCTTCAAGAGGAGATTGATGCATTTGAAGAAGCTCCCAAGACCTTGGTCAAGTGGGTTCCCAAGACTACATCAAGCTCTACTTCGTCAAGTACGACTACAACCCCAAGGATTCCCATCAAGATGTTGTGGATCCCGAAGAAGAACAACTAGAGAGTTCTTGAGGGTGACTCCGCCAACACACTTCACTCATATCATTTTAGCAAGAACAAGTGCAAACAACTTCCATATCTTGCACTAGTTCAAGGAGTCACAAACCCTCTTGTTGATAAGACAAGGGACAAGGTAACCTAATGCTTTCATGGACATCATCTTGTGTGTACATCATTCTATGTCTATGGATATCCTTGCTTGTTCCTTGTAGGACTAACCCGTGTAGGTATTGAAAGTGCAACTCACTCCAATGGATTGCTCCAAATGATCTACAACAACATTGAGCGTCCACATCTTCAACACCTACATGAAGTCATCATCGACAAAACCCAAGGTTAGTTCATCCCTCTTAGGGGGGATATCACATCTAGGGGGAGCTTTACTCTAAAAATTGAGCTAAAGCAACTCTAATGGTGTGAACACAACAATGATTTATGTAAAAGTGGTAACCCCACTTGTGCTTAAACGATGAGTATGACCTATGATCAAATGTTCTCATTTGACTCCTAAGTAAATATACTCATATATAGATGACCTACTCATCGCAAATTTCTTGATAGATGCTAGAGTGTTTGTGCATGCTTTGCCACATATTTCATTTGCCACTTTATTGTGTGAGCATGTTGGTTGCATATTTTACTTGTTCGAGGACATCCACTTGTTGCTTTGATTGTTTGGCTCTTTCTCTTTTGCCAAGTGGATGGACAAGAATGCCTAAGAACCTTCTCTACATATCTATGCTTTTCTCGTCTCAAACTCTATTCATGCTACATCACAAAGTTTGATCAAGTCAGATTCGAACCACTCTGTGTGAGGAGCACTCGGAGTCCCCGATTCGTCATAGACTTAAACTTCCAAAACCTCTTTGTGCATTTCGGTATGACCGATTCATCCATTTCGGTCACACCGAGTTCACTAAGTTGATCTAGGTTTTCATCTCAGTGCAACCGATTTGAACATTTCGGTCACAACGAGTTGCAGTAACCGCTTGTGATTCTGCATCTCGGTGCCACTGAGTTGTTCCACTCGGTCACACCGGCAGGGTCGGGATATATATATATATATATACATATATATATATATGTATGTATATATATATATATATATATATGTATATATATATATGTATGTATGTATATAAATATGTATATATATATATATATGTATATACATACATATATATATATATATATATATCCACGGGTGAGATTTTGGAAATTTCTTCAAAAGCCCTCAGCCCGCGCATATCCTGCTCTGCCTCCTCGGGTCTCCGGATCATCTCCTTGCCGCCAGCGACCTCCCACTGCTGGTTTCTCTCACCGTCAATGGGAATCTGCTCCGCCGTTGCCGCGGTAGCAAACTCCCACCGAACTAGGGTATGAGTTCGACCCCTTGTGCTCTCTTTTTACCTCCGATTCTAAGCAAAAGGTATATGCCATGATCATTGCCACGTATGAAATCAATCTATCCAGAGAAAACTTCCTTTAGGTTAACTTTGATTCGAAAATTTATGGTTAGGTCTCCGTTGAACTCATCTCGGACCGACCGAATTGTAGAAATCGGTCTCACCGGTTTGGTTTAGGCCATTGCACATGCACTTTTCGGTCTGACCGAAAACTGCAAATCGGTGTGACCGAGTTCAATTCTCTGTGAAACCCTAGCAATCTCGGTGCCACCGAATTGTGACTCGGTCTGACCGAGTTCACTAGTTTAGGTTCCAAATGTTGCTTCGGTATCACCGAGTTTATCAATTCGGTAGCTCCGAAATCATTTCAGTAGAGAATTAAAACTATGTTTTTGATTCATTTGTTTTGCAAAAATCTTTGCACTTTGTGATGCTCATCTACTCTACCTCATCTATATCTATTCACAAGGTTTGTTGTCAGTTTGCGTGCCAAGATGTCTGACCAGAGTGATAGCCAGAATAAATCTGAAGAGCAAGTGCAAATGAGTGAGGGCACTAGTCCCTCAAGCAGCTATGATGATGGCAGCAGGAGCACTCCAAGCAACTTGCCAAAGGCAGCCACCGGGACAAGAAAGAAGAGAACCTCAGACTCTAAGGATGAGGACTATGTGGCTGTTGAGGATGAGGCCACCTCAAAGAAGAAAGTGTTGAAGAAAGAGTATGGTATTGCTGCTACAACAAAGCCTGGTATCCAAAAGAAAGCACCTGCCAAGAGACTGCCAACATCCAGGCCCAGGAAAGCTGTTGTAGAGGAAACTATGGTGTTCACTCTTGAACCCAAAGAGACAGGAGAAGGCAAGAAGAGAAAGGAGAGGGTCAGGAAGACCATTGCCAAACTCATTGGCAAGCCCTCCATAATGAGAGATCCATCTGATGATGAAGAGGAAGAGGATGCTGCACCAGCACCCAAGTCACAAAAGCTTATGGGAGATGCAATCAAGTCAGGGGTTTCTACTTCTAAGCCCAAACCTGCTCCCAAAGCTGCTGCTCAAACCACCAAGTCTGCACCCAAGAGAAGCACCAGAAACATTCCTGCTGAAGAGAAGAACAAGGCACCAGTGCCTGAGATGGATGAAGAAGAAGATGCTGAAGCCCAAGTGCTCAGAAAGCTTAAACCAAAGATTCCAGACCACAATGGCACTCACCCAGTGGCAGAGGATGAACATCAGAAAGGATGCAAGATTGAGACTTTGGAGACAGTCTGATCCATATGCTGTGAGAAGGAGAACTGATGTGGACTATAGGTTCCACACCAAAGCATAGCAACATTTCTATGAGACCATCCTGCTTGACAAGAAGCCAATTGTCTGTGATATGAGATGGGTTGATTGGGAATATATTAAAGAGAATGAAGATCACTTTCCAGGTGTACATGACAGCTTCAAAGCTTGTGGAGTTGACAAGTTCATTGGACAGAAGCTCACCAAATGGAATGATGAGCTAATCATGCAATTCTACTCCACTACTCATTTCTATCCAGATGGAAGGATAGTGTGGATGTCTGAAGGTACAAGGTACCAGTCAACTGTTGAAGAATGGGCAAAGTTAATCAATGCCCCAGAATACCATGAGGATGATTTGGATATGTATGCCAAGGATAAGAAAGACCACAACTCCATGGCAAGTATGTATAAGGAAATTCCTGATAAAGCCCTGGAAACTCATAAGTTGGGCTCAGTGAAATATTTGTTGTCTGGTCTGCCCACTATCAACACCATCTTAAGGCATACTCTGTTGCCCAAATCTGGAGATCATAGGATGATAAGAGGACATTCAATCAACTTGCTGCACATTCTTGATGTGTCTAAAAAATTCAAGGTAATGAGTCTGATTGTAGAGACAATCAAGAGGACAGCTGCTGACCAGAAAAGATCTTGTGGGTATGCTCCACACATTCAGGTGCTCATCAACTCAAAGATGGGCACGGGCACTTACTTGTTGGACAAGGATCATTTACCTCTCTACCAAGAATTTGAAGACAACACGGTTGTAATGGATGAGGATGAACCTTCATCAGTGCAAGCACAAAGAGAAGAGAGCTAAGGCAAAGACGGAAAAAGTTGCAAAGATGCCAAGTGCTGAAGAGGCATCTCAAGTGTTCTTGAAGAGAAAACAAGATCAACTTGGATATTTGACCCAATCAACTTTGAGTATTGAGAAGGGCTTGGCCACCCTGACTCAGAATCAGGAGAGCTTGGAGAGGATCATCGAACAAAAATTCTATGATCTTGATCTGAAAGTAACTGAGATGCAGACAGCAGTTGAGGAGCTCCAGGAGGAAGCAGATGAGAAGAAAGGGAAGGCAACTACAGATGCTTTTCAGCGAGTGCCAAGAGGTCAGAGGTCAGCTGTAGTGCCAGTACCAGATACTAGAGCTACCACATCAGTCCCAGCAGCTATAGCTTCAATGCCACCTCAAGCAGCCAATCCACCAGCTCCGGCTACATCAACTGATGCCTTCATCCTTGGAGTTCTCTCTACACCACCTCCTGAAGATCAAGCCTGAGAGACGCATAGCAATATGCATATATGAACTTTTTGGTATTGTTGCCAAAGGGGGAGAAATATGTATAGATCATAGGCTTCGAGAGAGAGTGTTGCTTTTTGTCTCTCTTGCTATTTGTTTGGTTGAACTTTATTGTGTGCTCGTTTGATACCTTATGTCCTTGTGTGAGATACTTGTATGATCATGTGTTTGTTCATATGCTACTTTAATTATTGCTTGGATGATATTATCTCTTATATCCATATATGATCGTTCACTTTGCTTGGTGATGAGTGCATGCTTTTAATTGCTATCATTTTGAGCGCTCCACCAATATGTATGTGACATGGAAGAGTAACCCATGATACTAATCATTGTGCATTTGCATTCAAAAGCAAATATTAAATAATTCACAAATTTAGGGGGAGCCCTTGCTTATCACATACTTCTCAAAGTGACGATGTATTTCAATCTTATTATCATTTGTCGAAGCTTTGATCTATATGTTGTCATCAATTACCAAAAAGGGGGAGATTGAAAGTGCAACTATCCCTGGGTGGTTTTGGTAATTATTAACAACATATAGCTCATTGAACTAATGCTATTTCAAGATGAATATTTCAGGAAAGTTCAATGATTGGCATGGCATGGATTAGGAATGTGGACCCCTCAAAATGCTCAGGACAAAGGATTGGCTCAAGCTCTCAAGCTCAAGACTCTACATTTTACTTTTAGTGATCCAAGATCACATTGAGTCCATAGGAAAAGCCAATACTATTAAAAGGGGATGAGGTGTTGCTTAATGGCTTGCTTGCTCAAAATGCTTAGTGATATGCTCCAAAAAAACCTCAACCACTTTCTCATATCCACATATATCTCAAACTAAAGGTCAAACTCGGCCCCACCGATTTGATCTATACAGCGCCACCGAGTTCATTTGACATAGCCACTGCTAGAAACCCTAGTTACTTCGATCTCACCATGTTGGTGTACTAGAGTAGGCGTACCCTAGTATCCCTAACTTGTGCACGGGCAGTTGCAGCACCCCGCGGCAAGGCTTGCCGGGCGACCGCCAAGGTCCTCCGTGGTTCCCTTGGAGCCATTCAAGAACAAAGTATTCAAGCCAAGGAGACAAGGCCCCGACAAGAGGAGCTTGCCGGGAAGGCCAATCAAGGCATCCCAAGGAACTTTCCGCGACGCGCCGCACGTCCCGGCAAGGCAACAAGGCCCTGGCAAGAGGAGCTTGCCGGGAAGACCAACCAAGGCATCTCAAGGCCTGGCGAGCGACAAGCTTCTGGGCACGACAAGACGACGACGCGGCAAGGCGCTTGCCGTGGCAAGTAACCACCCTGTACCCACGCAACAGCACATCCACCAACGTGTCGCCCTGGGGGCCTTTCCAGGCGCGCGTGGCGAGAGGCTGTGCAGCCAGCGGTGCGCGGTGGCATGCGAAGCTGACAAGACTGCCATCATGGCGAGCGGTGGCGCCCCTGACGGTCCCTTTCTGCACTGTTTGGGCGACACAGACGGGCATTTAATGCCTTTGTCCCCTGCCGTCAGGGTTAGGTAGGATGCACTGTGCAGGTGGTTGTACCAACCGCAACCCCTTTTCCACTTTTACCCTTCTCTGCGTTGCCACCTGTCGGTGACCCCTTGAGCATATAAAAGGAGGCCCATGCGCAACGTAGAGGGGGCTCGACTCATTCGGAAGCCAGAAAAACACTTAGCTCTCTCGAGCAAGAACACAATACAATCAGACAAGCAGCAGTAGGAGTATTATTTCTCCGGAGAGCTCCGAAGCTGGGTAAACTGCTCGTGTGCTTCGCCTCGATCTATTCTTCGTGCGCTCTCCGCCCCCCGCCGAACCGAAAGGGGCCCGGTCCGCCGGCCCCATAGGTGTTCGTGGATCAGCGTCCCCGACATCTTTGGCGCGCCAGGTAGGGGGCGTCGAGATTGTGTGAACCTGATCCGGCGTTCACACGAGTTAGATCTTCGTTTTCTTCATCGACATACCACTGAAGAAGAAGACTTCGGCAGCAGCTGCTCCGTCCACGTCACTTCCACCACTACTGGAGCAAACGGGTGGTGGAGTGGACGCCGGCGGAAGAACGGACGTCGACGAGGAAGCTCACGATGCTGCCAGGTCCAAGGACAAGGCTGCACAGACCTCGGCATCCGTACATGTCCCTCGCCCATCTCAGGAGGCGCAGGACCGACAGCGTCATGGTATTCACAGTACCATACGTTCGTTGGGACAAGATCAAGCTGGTGGATCTCGGGGTGCTCAAGACCAGCATGCACGCCAATGTGCTGGCACGAGCGAGACACGGTCACCTGGACGGGATGCTGCTCCTTCTAACATAGTTAGAAGCCCGAGCATATCCCGCTCCTCGCACCGTTCGCCACTACCGCCCACCACTCCAGCAGAAGCTTTGGTGCGAGCTCAGCTGCTCCTGGATTACCCTCCAGCGGAAGACAAGATCGACCAATGGAGGACCACCATTCAGAGTCTCATTGGCTTTGCCAACGGCGACACTCTGCGGCAGCCAAGTGCATCGCGGCCGCGGCAGGACTGCCAGGCACGAGCCGGTGGTGACGAAACCGGTGGGGGTGCAACCACCATGCACTCTCCACCCCGAAGGCCAAGATCGCCAACTCGCCGGATCCACCTCGACAGCGACTCCACCGCATCGTCAGATCCACGAGCTCGTCGCGATCAGCGCCAAGTTCTTCACGAACGACAGCAAGAAGACGCTCATACTCGCATCGAGCGCCAAAGAGAAGCGCGACGTCAATCCGACAAGCGCGCTGGGCCCTCTGTCGACATGCATGCGCCAGGGGAGCCAGGCGACTTGCCGTACGCGGTAGGTTGTCCTGCGTTCACTCGTGAGCTGCGGCAAGTCCAGTGGCCCAGCATGAAGAATTTCAAGCCCGATGTACCAGAGAAGTACGACGGCAAGACGCATCCCTCGGAGTTCCTCAGCATCTACACCATCGCGGTGCAAGCTGCTGGGGGGCGGGACGACAAGATCCTTGCCAACTACTTCCCGCTGGTGCTCAAGCCCAATGTCAGATCCTGGCTCATGCACTTGCCGGACAGCTCCATATCCTCCTGGGCTGACCTATGCCATCAGTTTGTCGGCGCCTTTACAGGCGGCCACAAGCCCCATGGCCAAGAGAGCGACCTTCATCTGCTCGCCCAGAAGGAAGGAGAGCCCCTGCGGAAGTACATTCAAAGATTCAGCTGCGTACAGCACAACATCCCAGACATCCACCCTGCCGCGGTGATCAGCGTGTTCCATCAGAACGTGCGAAACCGCAGGATGCGGGAGGAGATGGCGATGTGCAAGATCAGAGATGTCAGTGAGCTATATGCCCTGTCCGACAAGTGTGCACATGCTGAGGAAGGGAGGAAACTCCCTGGAGAGAACACAGGAGCAGGAGGATCTGATAGTGAGGAGACTGCCCCGGCAAGGAAGAATCGGCGGTGGAACAACAGGAAGAAGAAAGGCAAAGATGTGCTAGTTGTTGAGCAGTCCGGCAAGAAAGCCGAAGCTGGTAGCTTTGGCAAGGAGGTTGCCGCAGCTGTGGCGGTCGCCGACAAGCAGGACAACACCAACAAGCAGTATTGCAAGATCCACCGCACCAAGGGCCACGACCTCCAGAGCTGCAAGAAGGTCGAGCAGCTTGTTGAGCAGCAAAAGGCTGAATACGAGCGGCGTGACAAGGAGAAAGCCCAGGAAGGTGCTAGAGGAACTAGCAAGAAACGTCCCGGCCGAGGAGGACGCCACGGCAAGGCCAAGCAGCGGCAAGGAGACAGACCTCCCCGCGGCCGCGACAAGGATGAAGACGACGACGACGATGAAGATATGGATGAAGATGAGACCGATGAGCAGGAGTTCCAGAAAGCCACAGAGGTCCTATGCGTTGACGGTGGTGCTTCTCTGCATACTTCACACCGCCAGCTCAAGCAGTGGGTGCGGGAAATCAATGCGGCAGAACCACCCGTCGAGTCACGCAAGCCTCTGAAATGGTCCAGCACGCCTATCATCTTTGATATTGAGGACCACCCTGATCGCATAACTGCAGTTGGGTGCTTGCCGGTGTTGGTTTCACCAACTATCCGCAACCTCAAGGTCACTAAGATGCTAGTTGATGGCGGGGCCGGCTTGAACCTGGTCTTCTCCGTGGTCAAAAACTCCAGATCCCTGATAGCGAGCTCGAAGAGACCGACGCATTTCAAGGAATCAATCCGGGAAGGAGCAAGCCGAAGGGAAAGATCACGTTGCCGGTAACATTTGGCAGCGAGCTGAACTTCAGGACTGAGAGGGTCACTTTTGACGTTGCTGATTTTCCATTGCCTTACAATGGGATACTCGGCCGTCCAGCACTTGTCAAGTTCATGGCAGCTTCTCACTATGCATACAACATACTGAAGATGCCAGGCCCGATAAGTGTTATCTTTGTCCATGGCGACAAGAAGGATGCTCTTATCTGCGCCGAAAAGATCTACCGGGAAGCAGCAGTCGCAACAAATCGCAACTCACTTGCCGCTGAAGCTCCCGGGGGGAAGAAGAAGACCAAGTCCGGCAAGAGCTCTGATGCCCACTCCGGCAAGCGCACCTCCTCGGAGTGCTGCACTACCATCGAGGACGCACCATCCAGCTCCACCGGCAAGTGTAAGAAGACAATGGAAGCTCCACCAGAGACCAAGAAGGTGTCCGCCAAGGAGGACGGCACTGGTGGTACCTTCACCATCAGTGCCACTCTCGACCCTAAATAGGAAAGCGCGCGCGTTGCTTTCCTGCGGGCGAACGTCGACGTGTTTGCATGGCAACCGTCTGACATCCCCGGTGTTCCCAGGAAAGTAATCGAGCACCATCTTGCCGCCTGTCCTCATGCGCGGCCCGTCCAGCAGAAAGTCAGGAAACAGGCATTGGAGCGCCAAGAATTCATTGCAGAAGAGATCAAGAAATTGGAAGCAGCAGGCCTTGTCAGAGGAGTGCTCCATCCTACGTGGTTGGCCAATCCTGTAGTCGTGCGCAAGGCAAACGGGAAATGGAGGCTTTGTATTGACTTTACCGATGTTAATAAAGCTTGTCCCAAAGACCCATTTCCCTTGCCGCGCATCGACCAGATTGTTGACTCCACGGCCGGATGTGACTTGCTTTCATTTCTTGATGCATACTCAGGATATCATCAGATCTTCATGGCAGAAGAGGATGAGGAGAAGACCGCATTCATTACCCCATGTGGCACATACTGTTTCGTACGGATGCCTTTCGGTTTGAAGAATGCTGGTTCAACATTTGCAAGAGTAGTCCAGGACGCTTTTAAACCGCAAATACACAGAAATGTGGAAGCCTACATGGATGACATAGTGGTCAAGAGCAAGGATAAAGCGACCCTAATTCAAGATTTAGACGAAACCTTTGCAAATCTGCGCAAGATCAACCTCAAGCTCAACCCCGAGAAGTGCGTGTTTGGAGTCCCCTCCGGCAAGCTTCTCGGGTTCTTTGTGTCTCAACGCGGAATTGAGGCCAATCCCGACAAGATCAAGGCCATTGAGCAGATTGAAGCACCAAAGCGCGTCAAGGATGTACGAAGACTTGCCGGTTGCGTAGCTGCTCTCAGCAGGTTTATCTCTAGGTCTGCTGAGCGCGCCCTGCCATTTTTCAAAATATTGAAAAAGCAGGTCCAATGAAATGGACTTCGGAAGCGGAGGCTGCGCTGTAGGACTTGAAGAGATACCTGTCCTCCACTCCAACACTTGTCGCACCTAAGCCACAAGAGAATTTGCTGCTATATATAGCGGCAACCAATCAAGTTGTTAGTGCTGCGTTAGTAGCGGAGAGGGAGGCGGATGATGAGCCAGCAACCACAGCAGACACATCCAGCGACAAGCAGAGGACTTCGCTGGCAAGCTCTGGTCCCGACAAGGATGGATCTGCGCAGGAGCATGAGAAGATGCAGAAGAGAATGGTGCAGCGCCCAGTTTACTTTGTCAGTTCCCTTCTGCAGGGGGCTAGATCAAGGTACTCTGGTGTGCAGAAGTTGCTTTTCGGCCTTCTCATGGCCTCGAGAAAGCTGCGCTATTACTTCCAAGCACATGAGATCACAGTTGTCACTCGCTTTCCGTTGAAGAGGATACTGCAAAATCCAGAAGCAACTGGCAGGATTGTCGAGTGGGCACTAGAACTGTCAAGCTTTGGCCTCAAGTTTGAGAGCACTTCAACTATCCAAAGCAGAGCATTGGCAGAGTTCATAGCAGAGTGGACGCCAACACCAGATGAAGAAATTCCAGAGACGAGCATCCCCGTCAAGGAAGCAAGCAAAGAGTGGCTGATGTACTTTGGTGGTGCCTTCTCGCTGCAAGGCGCCGGTGCTGGCATGCTACTTGTTGTACCCACCAGAGAGCATCTCAAGTACGTAGTCCAGATGCACTTTCCCAAGGAGCAAGCAACGAACAATACTGCAGAGTATGAAGGTTTGCTTGCCGGCCTCAGGATCGCAGCAGACCTTGGGATCAAGAAGCTCATTGTCAGGGGTGACTCACAACTTGTCGTCCGCCAAGTGAACAAGAGTTATCAGAGTCCGTTAATGGAAGCTTACGTTGATGAAGTGAGAAAACTAGAAGAGCACTTTGACGGCCTATCAAAGTGCGCCGCACTTAAGTTACCTGTGGAACCAGGGATCTTTGTGCTCAAGCTGACTCAACCATCCGTAACACCATCAACTGGACAGAGCAAGAAGAGGAAGTTGTTTTCTGGTGACTATTTCCCGGCAGAGCTTCCCGAAGCCGCCGCCAGGAAGTTCCTCAGGTTCAACACCAAGAGTGTTGAGGAGCATTCTGCTCCGACAAACCTTAGGGTTTGTTCCATTGAAGCAGACGCTCCCGACAAGTTTTGCTCCGGCAAGCTTGCCGGGGAACATCAAGCTCCGGCAGAGCCACAAGTTCTTGCCATAGAAGCGGATGTTCCTGCAGCAGCAGATGTGCCTTTAGTCCTTGTTGTCGAGCCACAAGCTCCAGCATGGGCACAGCAGATTGTCCATTTCCTTCAGACAGGAGAACTTCCCGAAGAGCAAGAAGAAGCGGAAAGAGTAGCCCGGCAATCAAGTATGTACCAGTTTGTCGACAACACACTGTACAGAAGAAGAATCAACAGTGTGAAATTGAAGTGTATTCACCGGGAAGACGGACAAAAGCTGTTGGCAGAGATACATGGAGGCATATGTGGTCACCACATTGGCGCAAGAGCACTTGCCGGCAAAGCGTTCCGGCAAGGTTTCTTTTGGCCGACAGCCCTCCAGGATGCAACTGCACAAGTAACCAAGTGTGAAGCGTGCCAGTTCCATTCCAAGCAGATACACCAGCCAGCTCAAGCTCTCCAGACGATCCCTTTATCCTGGCCATTTTCGGTCTGGGGGCTCGATATCCTCGGCCCCTTCCCCCGAGCTGTCGGGGGCTTTGAGTACTTGTACGTTGCAATCGACAAGTTCACAAAGTGGCCAGAAGTGGAACCAGTGAGGAAGGTGACAGCACAGTCAGCAGTCAAGTTCTTCAGGTCGATTGTTTGCCGTTTCGGGATCCCTAACAGGATCATCACCAACAACGGCACGCAATTTACGAGCCGCACCTTCATGCAGTACGTCCAAGATCTTGGCGCCAAGGTCTGCTTCGCTTCTGTTGCTCATCTGAGAAGCAACGGTCAAGCGGAGAGGGCAAATGCTGAAGTGCTGCGCGGGCTCAAGACCGGAACTTTCGACAGGCTGCACAAGTGCGGAAAGAACTAGATTGAGGAGCTGCCGGTGATTCTTTGGTCGATCAGGACGACGCCAA
Organism: Triticum aestivum; assembly: GCF_018294505.1. Taxonomy (NCBI): domain Eukaryota; kingdom Viridiplantae; phylum Streptophyta; class Magnoliopsida; order Poales; family Poaceae; genus Triticum; species Triticum aestivum. The sequence goes on from NC_057798.1 coordinate 322,927,339, forward strand.
ATCGAGCCACTGGCCAGACACCTTTCGCTCTAGTTTATGGAGCAGAGGCAGTTCTCCCCAAGGAACTCGTATACGGGTCGCCTCGACTGCTCGCTTATGATGAGCTTGAGCAAGAGCAGCTGCGACAAGATGACGCGCTGCTCCTTGAGGAGGATCGTCTTCAGGCTGCTGTACGAGCTGCTCGATACCAGCAAGCTTTGCGCCGCTACCATAGCCGCAAAGTTAAAGCCAGAAGCTTCGAGGAAGGCGACCTTGTTCTTCGGCGCGTTCAGTCCGCCAAGAATTCCAACAAGTTGACGCCGAAGTGGGAAGGCCCTTATCGGGTGAAACGAGTCACTAGGCTTGGCACTGTCCGCCTTGAGACCGAAGATGGCGTACCAGTGAGCAACTCCTGGAACATTGAGCATCTTCGTAAGTTTTACCCGTAGGGCGCGGTTGCCGGAACCCGTTCCGGCAACCACCTTTTGTACAAGTCTTGCCAATGTAGCATGTAATCCTTTGTACAAAGCCGGGTGCAGATCCCGTGCATAAGTAAAGCTCATGTGCTCCGCACATCTTGTCAATTTCATGCTTTTTACTTTATACTTGCATGCATTATCTGACACTTTGTGCAGCACCTACCCCCGGTAAGCAATAACGAGCCATAAGGCTCCATGTCTTTATTTTCTCTTCTTTCTTTTTCTCAAAAAGGAAAGGAAGGTTCCCTCGCACACAAGTTTGCCGGGGGGAATGAAGAAGATAATGGTGTGGACCAGGCATCGTTCAAGGAAGTTTCGCCTTACCGGGAAGCAAACGACAGAAAAGCTAAGTTGCCAAAGTTTGAGCAATCAGTTTTAAATTTTTAAGTTATCTCCTCGAACGACCGTACTTTGTATGGAAAACATGTGCGCGAAGGAACCAACTCGTAGCTAGTTGCGCCCTTACTTTGTTTCGAGTCCGCTCAACAATTTAAGTGAGTTGCGACTAGTTGCAATAAGGTTTCTTGTCGGAAGCGGCATCGCCAGCAGGCTGCTGATGTCCCGCACTCAGCGCTCGCGGCAAAGGTGCCTGCGCCGACAAGTTCCCTAAAAGCGTAGGGTAAAAACATACAAAGGAAGGGAGTAAGTAAAGGAAATAACATAGAAATCTCTACCCAAAATAGAGTTATATTACAAGATAGCTTGTCGCAGCTCTAATAGATTGTTCTCGTGACATGACTAGCGGCGACAGACAAAAAGAAACGGGCGGCCTAATCTACGGGATCGCCCTCAACCCTCTTGATCTCGCTCACCTTGTCCACAATGGGTGCGACAAGGGCCTTGAGCGCATCCAGATCAGCATCCGGCGGCAAGGATTTGAGGACGTTGGTGAGGTTGAGGCCTGGATTGCGGAACGCCACCTTCATTAGCACCTTCTAGAGAGCCCCCGCGCAAATCCTGCGCGACTCGTCGGCCAGCTGCTTTGGGATCCTCTCCCGGAGTCGCTGGAGGGCCGTCGCCACGCCTTTGAAGAACAGGCTGAGCTTGGCGCTGGGTTGGAGATGCTCGTTGGAGGGATACCCAAAATCCTCCACCCCCAGCTGCGCCAACTCCCCGTCGATGGCGGCGGCAATATTCACCAGACCCTTAGTCCAGTGCTCCACAGTCTCCCTAAGGGCGTCGTGGGCGGCAGCAGCATTCGCCAGCAGCGCCTCGTCGGCCTTGATCTTCTCCACAAGGCCACCTCCCGCTCCCTAGCGCCGTCTAGCGTCTGAGTCAAGGTGGCCAGCTTCAACTCGAGATCCGCATTGGAATCCTTGGCGGCGCTGAGCTCCTTGCTCCTCTCTGCAAGAAGGCCTTGCAGCTCACCATGAGCGGCAGCATCCTTCTCCCGCTCACGCTTGAGCGCGACGAGCTCCTCGCCGCTCGCTCGGAGATCAGCCTCCAGCTGCGCTACCTTCGTCTCCAGTTCCTCCTTGGCGGCCTCAGCAGCTGCGGCAGCATCCCTTGCTTCCTTGAGGGCCCCACCAATCGCTTGCTCGCGCGCGGCAAGCTCCTCCTCGTGGCTGTCAAGATTCACCTTGCGCTGAGCCAACTCTCCTTCTTGCGCAAATAAATTTTCAGCGACAAGCCGTTGCTTCTCTTCTGCTTCAGCCTTCTCGAGGAGGAAGGCTTTCCGCTCCTCGAGAAGTTGCTCCCGCTCCTCCGCCAGGGACTGGAGAGCCTCCTGCCTGAGACCCCGGAGCTCCTCTACGCGCTTCTCAATATCCACCCCCGCCTTCGCGACAAGCGCCTCTCGGGACGCCAGTTTGGCTTGGCGGGCGCGGTAAAGCGACGTCAGCTTCCGCAGCAGCCGCTCCTCCTCAGGCTCGTCGCTGCTGCTGCTTGGCGTGTCGACCACCGTCAGCCCAGCAGAGGCGAGCACCTCTCCGTCTAGGATTTCTCCCTCGACCGGCGCCCTGGAGCTTGACGCCCAGGGGAGCTTGATGAAGATACCGTCGCCGGCCTTCAAGTAGGCGCCGGGCTAGGGCTCTTCGGAGCCTGGCGCTGCAGCGTCGTGGAGGGATCGACGATCGGCGCAGCGCCTGGCGCTCCTGCGGCCTCGGGGCTGTCAGTGCGATCGCCGGATCCCTCGCCTGCTTCTGCGGCGGCAGCCTTGGCGGCCTCTTCGCCGGTGGGATCATCAGCACCGGCCTCTTCTTCGGTGGCCGCGGCATCGTCGGCACTGCCACGCGCGCCCTCCTCGCCGGCGTCCTCGGTCTCCATCGGCTCCGTGGCAGGGGGATCTGACGAACGGAAAGGGGAGAGAAGTCAAGAAAATATACAAGAAGAAAATCAGAAGAAGAAGATCCCAAGGGAAGTTCTCAGGCAAGAAAATTACCTGTGCTAGGATCACTGGTGTCGTCTCTTGCTGGAGAACTGTCCCTTGCCGGAGAGTTCTCCCTTGCCGGAGAGCGCTCCCTTGCCGGGGACTCCTCCCTTGGCGGCGTAGTCGAAGTAGATAGCACTTTGGGAGCAGCTTCCGGGCATTCCTGGTGAGGCTGTTCTGCTCCTACACAAATCCAAACAGTCAAGATATCAGTAGAGAAAAGAGCACCCATGTGCGCCTGACGGCAGGAAGTAAACTATAAACTTACGCTAGGGGCTGCTTTGGGAGTAGTTGCCGGGTCCGTCAAGGTGGTCTCAGACACACCCCCTGCTGACACGGTGGGATCATCTTCGATGACAATCATCGGGGCCTTGTCTCTCTTCACCGCTCTCTGGGCCAGCGTCCTGAAAAGGAATGGATTCAGATCGAAGCAAGTCAGATACAAGATGAAAGCCAACAAAGATTGAAGAACAACAAGAACATCAAGGGATCTTACTCTTCTTCTTCCTCGTCGGAGCTGAGCGCGGAGAGATCGAAGTCCGGCTCGCCTCCAGTGCGACGAGGCGGAGGAGTAGGCTCCCTTGCCCGCTTGGCAGGAGCAGCAGCGGTGGACCGGGAAGACCCCGCTCTAGTTGCCGCAGCAGTGTGAGGCGCTCCCGCGGCAACGGTGCTTGCCGCGGTAGAGCGTGTCGCGCGGCTCGGCGGCTGTTGACCCGTCTGCCGCCCCGCTACGTCCGCGGCCTTGCGGAGACGCCTCCTTGCCGGAGCCGGGGGCTCCGCCTGCGGCAGGCTGTCTGAAGGTTCGGGCTCTTCCTCGCCGGGCTTGCTCGGCTCAGCTTCAGGGCCGGCAAGCTCTTCCTCACCGGCAAACTCCTCGCGCTCGGCAAGGCTTGCCCCTGCCTCCGCCTCCTCCATGGTGAATCCAAATACGCCCGCGGTAGCAGCTGCTGCCGCCTCTTCCAGCCTGGTGGCGATGCGCTGCATCTCCGCATCGATGGTGTCGCGGGTGAGGCTCTTCTGCTCATCAGCGCGGACCAGCACTTCTACCAAGTCGTCAAAGAACGCCCGCACGACGTCATCCACAGGTTCTTGCCAAGTTGGGGTGATTCCGTGCAAATCGCACAACGGCATCATTGCGTGGATCCGGTCGAGCGAAGAATTGTTGCACAACAGAACAACATTCCTCAGCAACGTGAATGGATGCTGAGGATCGCGTTTGAACAGCTCCAGGAGCATCGCATCTAGCTCCAGGATGGTGAAGTTGAAGTTGAGGCCCGGGCACAGCCTCATGATATCCGCCGAGTTCTTGAACTCCCAGGCGGGTCTCCCCCTCTCCTGCAGGGGGGCGATGCGGCGGCGAAGGAAATCTGCGCCAACTGCGCCCACAGTGAGCCCGGCAAGCCTGAGGCGTAGGATCCGGGTGACGGCGATCTTCAGCCTGTCGTCTTCCGGGCCACGTTGCTCCAATCGTTGCCGCGCACTATTGGGGCTTGGCGCAGGGCAGTGAACGGCTGCGGGTTCTCCTCGACGACCCAGCACCACTCTGCTCTCCACTCCTCCCATTTGCTGCGGAGCTCTCCCTCCAGATAGGCTTCCTTCTTGCCGACCCTCGAGATCCAAGCGATTCCTCCGGCAAGGGGCTCTCCTCTCTCGACTCGAGGCATGAAGAAGTGGCGGAAAAGGGCTACGTTTGGGTGGACTCCGACAAAGTTTTCGCACAAATGTGCGAAAACTGCCATGGTCAGAATGGCATTGGGGGTGAAATCAAGGAGGCGGAAACCGTAGGTGTTCATGATATCGCAAAAGAATTCAGAGAAAGGCGGGCAGAGCCCGCAGTAGAAGAACAACACGAAGAAAGGATACCCGTTCGGAGCCAGTCTCGAAGCGGTGGCCGAGAGTACCCTCGTGCGCGGATGCGCTCGCGTATCCGTCGACCAGAAGACTTCAAGCCCTTCCCCTTGTCGGCTTTTGGAGCCATGGCGGAGGTGGTGGGGGAGATCGGCGGCGTTGGTGATGCTGGTGGCAATGGGGGGCGGAGCGCTGCTCTCTTTCGGCTTTGAGAAGAAGGAGGGGAGCGGCAGAGATTTTCAAGAATGGAGTAGCAACCGGCGAAGTGGGCAAACTGCCCCTGTTTCCCCTGCTTATAAAGAGGGAGGGAGCGGACGTTTCACCCTTCCGAATAAAGAAACCACCCACGATCTCTCCCACGCTACCGCATTCAACGCGTGCCGTTGGGGGAGGGCGCGGTGGATATGGAGTAAGATTCGGCGTAACCCAGGCCGCGCGTGCCCGTGCCCTGTCTTGGGCCTGGCCCAACAGCGCTCGGCATCGTGTGTGGCCCAGGCCCGGGGGCTCCTGTTGGTGTACTAGAGTAGGGGTACCCTAGTATCCCTAACTTGTGCACGGGCAGTTGCAGCACCCCGCGGCAAGGCTTGCCGGGCAACCGCCAAGGTCCTTCGTGGTTCCCTTGGAGCCATTCAAGAACAAAGTATTCAAGCCAAGGAGACAAGGCCCCGGCAAGAGGAGCTTGCCGGGAAGGCCAATCAAGGCATCCCAAGGAACCTGCCGCGACGCGCCGCACGTCCCGGCAAGGCAACAAGGCCCCGGCAAGAGGAGCTTGCCGGGAAGACCAACCAAGGCATCTCAAGGCCTGGCGAGCGACAAGCTTCCGGGCGCGACAAGACGCCAACCGCGGCAAGGCGCTTGCCGCAGCAAGTAACCACCCTGTACCCGCGCTCCAGCACATCCACCAACGTGTCGCCCTGGGGGCCTTTCCAGGCGCGTGTGGCGAGAGGCTGTGCAGCCAGCGGTGCGCGGTGGCATGCAAAGCTGACAAGACTGCCATCGTGGCGAGCGGTGGCGCCCCTGACGGTCCCTTTCTGCACTGTTTGGGTGACACAGACGGGCATTTAATGCCTTTGTCCCCTGCCGTCAGGGTTAGGTAGGATGCACTATGCAGGTGGTTGTACCAACCGCAACCCCTTTTCCACTTTTACCCTTCTCTGTGTTGCCACCTGTCAATGACCCCTTGAGCATATAAAAGGAGGCCCATGCGCAATGTAGAGGGGGCTCGACTCATTCGGAAGCCAGAAAAACACTTAGCTCTCTCGAGCAAGAACACAATACAATCAGACAAGCAGCAGTAGGAGTATTATCTCTCCGGAGAGCTCCGAAGCTGGGTAAACTGCTCGTGTGCTTCGCCTCGATCTGCTCTTCGTGCGCTCTCCGCCCCCCGCCGAACCGAAAGGGGCCCGGTCCACCGGCCCCATAGGTGTTCGTGGATCAGCGTCCCCGACACACCGATAGGGATCTCGGTCTCACCGAGATGGGATTGCAAACTCTATGTCTCCCTTCGTAACGTTTCGGTCTAACCAAGATGGGCGATCGGTCCTACCGAGTTCGCAATGCAAACTCTCTGTTTCCCCTTCGTAACCTTTCGGTCTCACCGAGATGAGCGAATCGGTCCCACCGAGTTTGCCTGACCAACTCTTTGGTTAGCTTATTACCAAAGTCGGTCCCACCGAGTTTGTGTAATCGGTCTCACCGAGATTACGTTATGCCCTAACCCTAAAGAAATCGGTCCCACCGAGTTGACATGTCGGTCCCACCGAAATGCCTAACGGTCACATTATGAACTAAATCGGTCTGACCGAGTTTTCTGATTCGGTCTCACCGAGTTTGGTAAATTGTGTGTAACGGTTAGATTTTGTGTGAAGGCTATATATACCCCTCCACCCTCTCTTCATTCATGGAGAAAGCCATTAGAACATGCCTACAATTCCAGCATTCATTTACTGAGAGAGAACCACCTACTCATGTGTTGAGGTCAAGATATTCCACTCCAACCACATAAATCTTGATCTCTAGCCTTCCCCAAGTTGCTTTCCACTCAAAACATCTTTCCACCAATCCAATCCTTTGAGAGAGATTTGAGTTTTGGGGAGACTATCATTTGAAGCACAAGAGCAAGGAGTTCATCATCAACACACCATCTATTACCTTTTGGAGAGTGGTGTCTCCTAGATTGGTTAGGTGTCACTTGGGAGCCTTTGTCAAGATTGTGGAGTTGAACCAAGGAGTTTGTATGGGCAAGGAGATCACCTACTTCATGAAGATCTACCCGAGTGAGGCAAGTCCTTCATGGGCGATGGCCATGGTGGGATAGACAAGGTTGCTTCTTCGTGAACCTTCATGGGTGGAGCCCTCCATGGACTCACGTAGTCGTTACCCTTCGTGGGTTGAAGTCTCCATCAACGTGGAAGTACGATAGCACCACCTATCGGAACCACGCCAAAAATCTCCATGTCTACATTGCGTTTTCTCCCTCAAACTCCTCCATTTACCTTCATATGCAATGATTTACATTCCGCTGCTATACTCTTAGAATTGCATGTGTAGGTTGATTGCTTGACTTGTGTAAAGTTGCTAAAACCTGCCAAGACTTAAAATTGGAAAAGGCTAGATTTTTATTTGGTCAAGTAGTCTAATCACCACCCTCTAGACATACTTTCGATCCTACAGACACACATTAATCATGAATTTATAAGAATACTCTTTGAGCTTCACTTATATATTTTGAGCTAGGCAGTTTCTCTAGTGCTTCACTTATATCTTGTAGAGAACGATGGTGGTTATATTTTAAAGAAATTGATGAACTCTCATGCTTCACTTATATCATTTTGAGAGTCTTATAATTGTATGGCAATTTGCTAGGGTTATGAATTTAGTCCTAATATGATGGGTATCAAAGAGGGATATGATAAAACCTTTCATGAAGATCATTGAATGTATGAGAAGTTTGATTCCTTGCATTTGTTTTGAGATATAAAGATGGTAATATTAGAGTCATGCTAGTGGTAAATTGTGGAATAGTAATAATATTTGCATTAGGATTGTGATTCTCGTAGCATGCATGTATGGTCTTCCTGTTATGTGATGAAGTTGGAGCAGAATTTATCCTTGATTGTCTTCCTTTGCATGAAGGTCGGGGCGGTGTGATGGTTAACTGCTACCAACCTCCCCCTAGGAGCATGTGTAGTAGTTCTTTGCTTCGAGGGCTAATAAAATTTTGCAATAAGTATGTTAGTTCTTTATGACTAATGTTGAGTTCATGGATTATACGCACTCTCACCCTTCCACTTGTGCTAGCCACTCTAGTACCATGCAACTTTCGCCGGTGCATTAAACCCTCCTTATAACTTTCCTCAAAACAACCACCACACCTACCTATTATGGCATTTCCATAGCTATTCTGAGATATATTGCCACGCAACTTCCATCGTTCCATTATTTTGAGTTGTCACATTGAGTTGTAATTCTTGAATTCTAAGTAAATAAAAGTGAGATGATCATCAATATTAGAGCATTGTCCCATGTGAGGAACAAAAAAATAAAAAATAGGCCAAAGTGCCCAACAAAAAAAAGAAAAAAGAAAAAATGTGAGAAAAAGAGAGAAGGGACAATGTTACTATCCTTTTCCACAGTTGTGCTTCAAAGTAGCACCATGTTCTTCATAAGAGAGAGTCTCCTATTTTGTCACTTTCATATATTACTAGTGAGAATTTTTCATTATAGAACTTGGCTTGTATATTCCAATATGGCCTTCCTCAAATGCCTAAGGTCTTCATGAGCAAGCAAGTTGGATGCACACCTACTTAGTTTTCTTTTGAGTTTTCATACACTTATAGCTCTAGTGCATCCGTTGCATGGCAATCCCTACTCACTCACATTGATGTTGGTTGATGGGCCTCTCCTTTGCCCATTAATTTTCCTAGTTGATGTGAGAATTTCTCCCTTCTCCTTTGTCTACTACCACCTTCTATTCCACCTAAAGTTCTATATCCATTACACATGCTCATGTATTGTGTGAGAGTTGAAAAAGCTGAAGCGCGTTAAGAAGTATGAACTAGTTGCTTGTCTAACACCGGGGTAGTACATGATTTATACTTTGTGTTGAGAAGAGGGAGCATAACAAGACTATATGATTTTGTACGGATAACTTTCTTTAGCCATATTTTGAAAAGATATGATTGCTTTTTAGTATGCTTGAAGTTTTATTGTTTTTATGTCAATCTTAAACTTTTGTTTTGAATCTTATGGATCTGAATATTCATACCACATAAAGAAAAATTACATGATAAACATGTTAGGTAGCATTTCACATCAAAAAATCTATTTTTATCATTTACCTGCTCGTGAGGACGAGCAAGAATTAAGCTTGGGGCTACTTGATATGTCTCCAACGTATCCATAATTTTTATTGTTCCATTCTATTATATTTTCAATCTTGGATGTTGTATATGCATTATTATGCTATTTTGTATCATTTTTTGGGACTAACTTGTTAACCTAGTGCCTAGTGTCAATTGCTAATTTTTTCCTTGTTTTTGTCATTACAAACAATCAATACCAAACAGAGTCCAAATGGAAAGAAACTTTTTGACGATTTTCTTGCACACGAGACACCCTGGAAAATTCGGGAGAAGCCCCGAAGGTCCACGAGGCGGCGACAAACTCAGGGGGCGCGCCCTAGGGGGCACCCCCCCCCCAAGCTTGTGGGCCCCCGTGGCACCTCTAACCATAATTCTTCTTCTATAAATACCCAAATATTCCCTGAAGACCAAGGGGCACACCAAAAATACTTTTCTTCCGCTGCATGTTTCTATCTTTGTGAGATACCATCTGGGGACCTTTTTCAGTACTCTACTGGAGGCGGACTCGGTCATAGAGGGCTTCTACATCAACCTCGCTACCCTACCGATGGTGTGCGAGTAGTTTACCATAGACCTACAGGTCCATTGCTAGTAGCTAGATGGCTTCTTCAATCTCTTTGATCTTTAATACAATGTTCTCCTCTATGTTCTTGGAGATCTATTTGATGTAATCTTATTTTGTGGTGCATTTGTTGAGATCCTATGAATTGTGGATTTATGATCGGATTATCTATGAATATTATTTGAGTCTTCTTTGAACTCTTTTATGCACGATTTATACAGCTTATTATTTCTCTCCGATCTATTGATTTGGTTTGGCTAACTAGATTGATTTTTCTCTCAATGGGAGAGGTGCTTTGTAATAGGTTCAATCTTGCGGTGCTCAATCCAAGTGATAGAAAGGGCAATGACATGTATTTGTATTGTTGCCATTAAGGAAAAAAATATGGGGTTTCTTCGTATTGATTGGATCTATCCCTCTACATCATGTCATCTTGCTTAAGGCATTACTCCATTCTTGTTAACTTAGTACACTAGATGCATGTTCGATAGCGGTCGATGTGAGGAATAATAGTAGTAGATCCAGGCAGGAGTCGGTCTACTTGTCTCGGATGTGATGCCTATATACATGATCATTGCTTTAGATATCGTCATAACTATGCGCTTTTCTATCAATTGCTCAACAGTAATTTGTTTACCCACCATAAGCTTTCTTTCAAGAGAGAAGCCTCTAGTGAAAACTATGGCCCCCGGATCTATCTTTTATCATATCATTTTCATATCTACAAAATTAAAAACACAAAAATACCTTGCTGCAATTTATATACTTTTATTTTATTTCACACTTTTACTTATCTTTTATACCTATCACTATCATATCTCATCCTTGCAAGTAACCACGAAGGGATTGACAACCCCTTTATCGTGTGGGGTGCAAGTATTTGTTTCTTTGTGCAGGTGAAATTATTGGAGACTTGTGTTTTCCTCCTATTGGATTGATACCTAGGTTCTTAACTGAGAGAAATACTTATCTCTACTTTGCTGCATCACCCTTTCATCTTCAAGGGAAAAACCAATGCAAGCTCAAGAAGTAGCATGTACCCAGCTATGACGCCTTGTCGATAGTAGGCAAGCACCGAAGAATCTGCTCTTGTTGTGCGACGTGGCGTGCTTCTCGCTTTCGGCGCTCCAAAGGTCTTGCTATGCGGCGAGCCGCAACCTATTAGCGCGGACGTGCCTAGCTTACTCTACGGCACACCATCGATCATGTTGTGCAGCGAGATGAAGCCCCTCGGCACTGACATTCCTATCCTGATCCATGACGCTAAGCAACCTGCGCCAAGGGTCTGCTTAACCCTCATGATGTCGCACAACACGGCATCGTCCATGGCGTTGCCAGGGACACCCTCGGCCTCGATGCGTCGTGGCACCTTCTCATTTTCCATGTTGAGGAGGTTGATGGCAGAGGCGGCGCTTCAGTGGGTTGGCATGCTTGGAAAAGGTAGAGGGCTATAGGCTACGTGTGTTGCCTCGGTGTGTCGTGTGCCACCTAGGTTTATGCACAATATCGCCAGGTGGTGGCGGGAAACCAACGAGGAAATGGCGTGAAAATGGTGGTGTGTTCATAAAACACCATCAATTAATGGAAACTTAGCATAGAAGGAACCGTGAGCTAGCATGATGTGCGCGGGCACATTGCTCACCCAAGGCTATCATCCATATACTTGTGTGCAACAGAGCACACTATTCACAGTAAAGAATACTATTTGGTACACAGAGATCATAGATGTTATGTAGACTGATCAAACCATGGCAAATGATTAAACTATGTTATGCAGACTGATCAAAGCATGGAAAATGATTAAACTAAGGAACATGTCGATGTTGATTTCAAGAAGGGCAGACAATAACTTACCAGTAAGTGTCATTTGCCGAGAACACACACATCTTATTAGTAGGAAATGTCTTTGTTATTATCGGTCTTCCCACACAATTAGCTGTTGCACCCTTGTCCGTTGCCCGCGTTTACCTCACCTGCGGGCCTATGCTCGCCGATAGGCGCCGCGGCACTCTCTGCTCACGTCTGATAACCCACAAGTATAGGGGATCTTTTGTAATAAGATTCTTGAACGCAACGATGAGCTAAAGGTAGAATAAAGATTCTATCAAGTTCTATCGACCACTGATACAACTCTACGCACCTTAACATCCGCTTTACCTAGAACAAGAATAAAAATAGAAGTACTTTGCGAGAATAAAACTACGAAAAAATGCAAGATAATAAATTTAGTAGTTTAGTAGAAAGCTTTTTGTAACATAAAAGAAAGATTTGTCCCTAGGCAATTGATCTAGACCGATAATCATTATTGCAATTTTATATGAGGGAGAAGCATGAGCTAACCTACTTTCCTTACTTGAATCATATGCACTTATGATTGGAACTCTAGAAAACATCTGCAACTACCAAAGATCATTAAGGTCAAACCCAACTATAGCATTAAGTATCAAGTCCTCTTTATCCCATACGCGACAACCCCCTTACTCGGGCATAAGCTTCTGCCTCTCTAGCCACCCACCATAAGTGAACCATGAACATATTGCAACACCCTATAGCGGGGATCCCTCACGCCTGCGCGACACGACGGGCACCATGGGACAACACCAAAATAAATGTACAACTCAAACCAATCACGATCATCAATCAACCCATAGGAAAAAACAGATCTACTCAAACATCATAGGATAACCACATATCATTGGATAACAATATATAGTGTTCAGCACCATGTTTAAGTAGAGAATTACAGCAGGAATGGAGAGGTTACACCGCTGCATATAGGTGGTGTTGATGGTGGCGAAGTTGTTAGTGTAGATCATCGTCATGATGATTGCCTCGGTGGCACTCCGGCGCCACCAGGAGAGAGGTGGAGAGAGCCCCCTTCTTCTTCTTCTTCTTCCTTGGGCTCCTCTAGATGGGAGGAGAGTATACCCTTTGGTCCATGGCCTCCATGGCGGTGGACGGGTGGGAGCCCCTCTATGATTGGATATATATCTCTCTCTATTCTCTTCTATTTCGTGTTCCTGTTTTCTGGCACTTCGCCGTTTCTTAAATTCCCGGAGATCCGAAACTCCGATTGGGCTAAAATTTTGAAACGATTTTTATCCATAAATTATGTTTCCGGTGGTGAAAGAAGGGCATCAACCGCCTTACGAGGTGCCTAGTACCCATCAAAGTGCGCCTGGGCCCCCTGGCTCGCCCTAGTGCCTAGTGGGCCCCTCGAGCATCGTCTTGCGTTGATTCTTCTTCCATAAATTCACATATATTTCAAAATAAATCTCTGTAAATTTTTATCGCGTTTGGACTTCGTTTGATATGGATATTCTGCAAAAACCAAAAACATGCAACAAACGAGAACTAGCACTGGGCCTTGTCATGCTCCATCTTCTTAACACAAAGTATTTATCATGTAATACCCAGGTGTCAGCCAAGCAATTGGTTCATACCTTTTAACGCGCTTTAGCTTTTTCAACTCCCACACAATACATGAGCGCAAGCCATGGATATAGCACTATGGGTGGAATAGAATACAGTGGTAGAAATTAATTTGGATAAGACCAAACTAAGATAGTCTCGCATCGACGCGGCTAATCAACGGGCTATGGAGATGCTCATAAATTGATATCAATGAGAGGAGTAGGGATTGCCATGCAACAGATGCACTAAGAGCTATAAGTGTATGAAAGCTCAAACTGAAAACTAAACGGGTGTGCATCCAAATTGCTTGGTCGAAGACCTCAGGCATTTGAGGAAGCCCATCATCGGAATATACAAGCCAAGTTCTATAATGAAAAATTCCCACTAGCTATATGAAAGTAAAAGCATATTAGACACTCTATATGAAAAACATGATGCTCCTTTGAAGCACATGTTTGGTAAAGGATAGTAACAATGCCCCTTCTCTCCTTTCTCTCATTTTTCTTTTCTTTTCTTTTTGGTCTCTTTTGGCCTCACTTTTTTCTCTTTTTTTCTTTTTTTTCTTTTTGTCTGGAGTCTCATCCCAACTTGAGGAGGAATCATAGTCTCCATCATCCTTTCATCACTGGGACATGCTCTAATAATGAATAATGATGATCATCACAATTCTATTTACTTACAACTCAAAAAATTACAACTCGATACCTAGAACAAAGGATGACTCTATATGAATGCCTCTTGGCAGTGTACCAGGATGTGCAATGATCTAGCGTAGCAAATATATCAAAAAATGGACAAGCCATGAAAATACCATGCTATCTATCTTACTATAATTCGAAGCAATATGACAATGAATGCTCAAGTCATGTATATGATGATGATGATGGAAGTTGCATGGAAATGCCATAATAGGTAGGTATGGTGGTTGTTCTGTGAAAGATATAATGAGGCTTATTTGTGGTAGAGTGTGTCATAACATGGTGTTTGAATGAACCGGCGATGTTTGCACCAATAGTCAAGGTGAGAAAGGGCAATGTAGGGTACCGAAAAGGCTAGCAAATTGCGGAGAGGTAAGAGTGTATAATCCATGGACTCGCATTAGTAATAAACAACTCACATATTTATTGGGAAAATTTATTAGACCTCGAAGAAAAGTACTACTATGCATGCCCCTAGGAGGGAGGTTGGTAGGAGTTAACCATCGCGCGCCCCCAACCTCTAAAAGGAAGACAATGAACAATAAATCATGCTCCAACTTCATAGCATAATGAGAGACTGTATGTGCATGCTTCAGGAATCACAAACCTTAACACCAATATTCCTATTAAACACAATCATTTACTAGTACCTCCCACACGTTATCATATCTATATCGCTTGCATGGAATCGAACACATCACATTCAGTGACCGCAAGTTTTATGTAGGATTTTATGACTAACCATGTGAATGACCAATTCCTGTTGACTCTCTAAATAGGTTTAAGTGAAGCAAGTGAGTTTAATTGTTTCTACAAAAGACTTGCCCACGCTCTAGTAAGTATAAGTGAAGCAAAAGAGCATTCTACAAATAATGGTTTTCCATGTGAAGAGACATAGGCAATCCAAACTTCGAATAATATAAGTGAAGCACATGAAGCATTCAATAAAGCCATACTCAAAAGATATAAGTGAAGTGCAATGAGTATTCTATAAATCAACCAAGGACTATCTGATACCAGCATGGTGCATAAAATAAAAGGGAAAATAAACACAAAAGACGCTTCAAGAATTTACGCATATCATGTGAACAAAACAAAAACCAAAACATACTGATACTTAGAAGAAAGATGGGATGCCTTCTGGGGCGTCCCCGAGCTTAGACGCTTGAGTCTCCTTGAATATTTACTTGGGGTGCCTTGGGCATCACCAAGCTTGAACACTTGCCTCTCCGCCATCTCCTCATATCGAGACCTCCTCGATCTTCGAACAATTCATCCGCACAATACTTAATACAAAACTCGTGAGATCCGTTAGTATAATAATGCAAATCACTACTTTAAGTACTATTGCAAACCCATTCATATTTTATTTTTGCATTATACCTAATGTATTCTAACTTCTCCATGGCTTATACCATTCGATGCAATCCATAGTTTCATCAAAGCAAGCAAACCAATGCATCAAAAATAGAATCTGTCAAAAACAGAATAGTCTGTAGTAATCTGAACATTGACCGTACTTCTATAACTCCAAAAATTCTAAACAATTAGGAAAAACTAAAAAAATTGCATAGAAGTACTTTGTAAAAAAATCAGATTTTTTTCATGCTCTAGTAAAAAATGTAAATTCACACACTAAAGTTTTAGATTCCCCTCAATATTTTTTTGTTTTAAAACGTTATAAAAGCACACAACAGAAGTAAATGACTCTCTAGTACTTACGGGTTGTCTCCCTAGTAGCGCTTTCTTTAAAGCCATTAAGCTAGACATAAAGTGCTCAAGTAATGGATCCACCTGGATCCCAAGGTATATCAAAGCCAATTTTAATAAACAATGATTTGTTATTTAGTAGTGAGCACAAAGTAATATATCTCATGTAACAACGAAGTCTAACTCCCTTCCTATGCATCAACATGTCATAAAAGAACGATTCATGCACACAAAGTATAGGCTGGTACATAGCATAAACAGTTTCTTGCAATTTTATTGTGTTGCAAACATAGAGAGGTTGAGACATAGTTCCTCTCTCATAATAATTGCAAGTAGGAGCAGCAAGCACATGCATATTATATTCATCAAAATCATCACGTGTAATAGTAAAACACAACCCATCAATATAATCCTTAAGAAGAGCAAACTTCTCCGATATAGTGTAGTTGGGAGAATTCAAAAAGATAATAGGACTATCATGTGTGGGTGCAATAGCAACAATTTCATTCTTAACATAAGGAACCATATCAAGTTCATCTCCATAAGCATAATCCATATTGGCATCTTGGCCACTACCATAGCAAGCATTAAGTTCATAAAAAGGGGATATTTCAAATGAATCAACGAGATCATAGCAATTATCATAACATTCATCATTCGGTAAGCATAAAGGAAAATTAAACAATGTATGTGCTGAAGAGTTACTCTCATTATAAGGTGGGCACGAGTAGCTAATTGTCGATGTATTAGACAAAGGATGTAATACCCTAACTTATGCACAGATAAGTAGCAGCCTCCCGGCAAGAGTAAATTTCCAAACAAAGACTTCCTAAGCTAAAGAGAGCAGCTCTTCGTGAGGTCAAGGAGCGCATCAAGAAGACCAAGACAAGCCACAAAGTTGAAGCTACCTCTTGCCGGCAAGATGAATGCCCGACAGGCACTGAGCCTACCAAGCCAATACCAAAACACCAGCGCTCCACCTCATCGAGTAGGTAGTCACCCATCAATGAGGTGTCGAGCTCACAGGCGGTTAGGTGAAGCTTGTCGGGCACGTGGCAGCCCGCTGGAGGGAAAATTACCTTTATCGACACATGTCCTAATGGCGTGTCAAGCTAATAAGAGGTAGATGAGCAAGCGGTGTGGCAACCTTGTCGGGGATCCTCCTCCTCATGACACCTAGCGATGCATTTAATGCATTTTGTCCTAACTAGCAGAGTTAGGAATGATAGCTATGTATCTATCTAATCACCCTATAATGACCCTTTTGCCATTGTCATAAACCCTTGAGCTATAAAAGGAGGGCCAGGGCAACCTTTACAGGGGTTTGAACCCTTAAGACCTCACATAGATGTACTCGTGTAGCTGCCCTCCCTCTGCGACTTGCCGGGGGAGAGCGCTTCATGTACCTTTGCACACACCCATCAATAAACCAAGGCAGGAGTAGGGTCTTATGATTCTCATCAGCCTGAACCTGAGTAAAACCATCGTGTCCCTCATTGTATTGCTCTTTGCCTCTTGTGCACCCCCTTGCCAAACCAACAAAGGGGCTACCCTGCCCCATAAATCGCCGGCTCCACGCCAACATCTTTGGCGCACCAGGTAGGGGGACATCACTGGCGTGAATCAAACCAACGGATGGCGTGTCGACTTCATCGAGTTCAGTGTCTTCTTCACCTTTCATGGTGCCCAAGAATAAGGGCTCCATGACAATAAAGCCATCGACATTCAAACTCCCACCACACGTGCCCATGGGAAGTGCAGGCCGCACCGCCGCGGTAGGCGTGGCCAGCACAAGCGGTGCAGTTGTTGCACCCACTATGGTGCCGGCAGGCAGTGGAGTCCCTGGATACGGGCACCTGCCTCGCCCCTCCGGCAAAGATAACAACAATGGCGCGGGTGGCGCGGGCGTGCGGCCCCCGCCTCCGCAACGCATCGACGAACGGAGTCATCGGAGTGACCCTGCCTGGTCGGACGTGAGCCGTGACCCTCCCATAGTAGCGGCTCCGATGGCGGTCGCCAGAGGAAATACAACAAGACACACGCCGCGTCCACCGCAAGACGATCACGAGGTGACGCCAAGCGGCGTTGTTGTGCCTCCGCAGCAGTGCCTGCACGGGAAGAAACGTTCAAGATCTCCAGGCACCACTGGCACCTCGTCAACATGTTGCCGCTCTCGCAGTTCGGTAACAAGATTGTAAGGACGCTTCTGCTGGCTCCGCCAGGAGTTGAGTGACGTCATGTTCTTCGCGCCCCAACTTGCCTTCTAGGGCAATAGAAGCAATGTCTCGAGCCTAGATGCTGCTGGACTTCCGTCCAGTAGCTGATAAGATGGACGAGTGGAGAGCCACTATGCAGAGCTTGATCAAGCTTGCCAACGCAGACAGATCCCAGTTGGCGGAAGCCTCGCGGTGCCTGCCAACTGTGCCAGTGGTTTAAACTGACGGCCGTGCAGTAGGCGGCGCGCCAACGGTGCAATCACCTCCACGGCAGCAACCCCAGCAGTAGCGCAGGCAGTCGCAGCAAACTCATCAGGATGCACAGCTCGACGACGTGTCGATGGCCTCCTCGGATCCACATGCGCAGTGAGATCAATGACAAGTGTTTCTGGAGAGGCAAGCAGAAGATGCTCGCACCACCATTCAACAATGTCGGGAGGCGCGCCATCAATCAGACGAGCGCAATGGCCCAATCATCGATGAGCCAGCGCCAATTGTTGGTTGGTACCTGCCTTACGAGGTTGGGTGCCCTCCCTTAACACGTGAGCCTTGGCAAGTCCGTTGGTCATCCCTCCGTGCGTTCAAACTTGAGGTGCCAGCGAGGGAGGACGGCACTGGCGGTTCTTTCATCGTTGGTGCCACCCTTGACAGCAAATAGGAAAGAGCGCTCATTGCCTTCCTCCAGGTGAATGTAGATGTGTTTGTGTGGCAACCATCTGACATCCGCGGTGTTCCCAGGGAGGATCCTTTCCCCTTGCCGCCCATCGATTAGATTGTAGACTCCACTGTTGGCTATGATTTGCTCTCGTTTCTTGATGCCTATTCTGGATATCACCAAATATTTATGAGGAAAGAAGATGAGGAGAAGATCGCATTCATTACTCCATGTTGGACGTACTACTTTGTACGCATGACTTTTGGACTAAAGAGTGTTGGTTCAACGTTTGCAAGAGCAGTTCAGATTGGTTTTGAGCCACAGTTGCACAAGAATGTGGAAGCCTATATGGATGATATAGTGGTCAAAACCAAGGACAAATCAACCCTCATTGAATATTTAGAAGAAAAGATCGCAAATTTGCGCAAGATCAATACGAAGCTTAACCCTGAGAAGTGTGTGTTCGGTATCCCATCCGGAAAACTTCTCAGGTTCTTTGTGTCTCAGCGTGGAATCGGAGAAAACTCCGACAAGATCAAAGCCATTGAGTAGATTCAAGCACCTAAGACCGTCAAGGATGCATGACGCCTTGCCGGATGTGTCACAGCTCTGAGTAGGTTCATTTCAAGATCTGCTGAGCATGCGCTGCTGTTTTTCAAGATATTGACAAGGTAGGTCCAGTCAAATGGACTCCGGAAGCGGCGGCTGCGCTGCAAGATCTGAAAAGATACCTGTCCTCTACGCCAACCTTAGTCGCGCCTAGGCCACAGGAACAGCTGCTACTATATTTAGCAGCAACGAAGCAGGTGGTTAGCGGTGCGCTGGTTGTGCAGAGAGAAGCTGGTGAAGAGGAAAAAATGACGGCAAAGCCATCCCATGACAAAGTTGAATCCTCCTCGGCAGATCCTGGTGCTAGTAAAGCGAAGATAGTGCAAGAGGAGACAACCGATCAGCAGGCAGTGCCGAAGAAGGTGGTGCAGCAGCCAGTATACTTAGTCAGCTCCCTTCTGCATTGGGCTAGATCAAGGTATTCGGGCGTGCATAATTTGCTCTTTGGCCTACTTATGGCCTCGAGAAAGCTGTGCCACTACTTCCAGGCCCATGAGATCACGGTTGTCACTCGCTTTCCGTTGCAGCGCATTTGAATAAATCCAGAGGCAACTGGCAAGATAGTAGAGTGGGCAATGGAATTGACGAGTTTTGCACTCAAGTTTGAAAGTACATCAACCATTCAGAGCAGAGCACTAGCAGAGTTCATTGCAGACTGGACACCAACACAAGATGACGAGGTCCCTGAATCAACTCTCCTCGGTAAGGAAACTGAAAAAGTTGGGTCGTGTACTTTGACGGTGCTTTCTTGCTGCAAGGCGCAGGTGTCGGAGTGCTGCTTGTCGCCCGCCCCCCCCCCCCCCACCGGAGAGCATCTCAAGTACGTGGTTCAGATGCACTTTCCCCTAGAGGAGCCTACCAACAATACTACTGAGTATGAGGGACTACTTGTCGGCCTTAGAATAGTGGTGGAATTGGGGATCAAAAAGTTGATCGTCCGTGGGGACTCACAACTTGTAGTGAAGCAAGTGAAAAAGGACTACCAGAGCTCGTTGATGGAAGCATATGTGGATGAAGTGAGGAAATTCGAAGAACACTTTGACAGGTTGCAAACAGAGCATGTTCTCCATGCAGAAAACAACATCGCTGATCAACTATCAAAGTGTGCCGCCCAGAAGCTTCCTGTGGAACCAGGAAATTTTGTGCTCCATTTGAATCAGCCAACAGTCATCCCATCAACGAGAGCCAAGAAAACAAGAAAGCTAAGCGCTGGCAAATATTTTCCGGCACAGCTCCCTGAAGTCACCGGCTAATATTGTTGGGAATGATGATGCGCTTGCTGGTGAGCAGTAGCCTCAAGCAGAATTTCCGGTTCTTGTCGTCTCGCTCCCGTGGCCAAAGAAATGCCTTTAGTCCTTATTGTCGAGCCTCAGGCTCCAACACGGGCCCAATAGATAGTTTAGTTTCTCCAAACAGGAGAACTTCCCGAGGAACAAGAGCAAGCTAAAAAGTAGCCTGTCAGTCAAGCATGTACCAATTTGTGGATAACATCTTGTGCAAAAAAAGACCGAACAGGGTGAAATTGAGGAGCATTTGCCAGGAAGATGGACTATAGTTGTTGGCGGAGATACATGGAGGCGTATGCGGTTCCCATATAGGAGCAAGAGCCCTTGTTAGGAAAGCATTCCAGCAAGGTTTCTATTGGCACACTACCCTCCATGATGAAACTAAGCTAGTAACAAGATGTGAAGCATGCCAGTTCCATTCAAAGAACATACATCAACCATCTAAAGCCCTCCAAACAATCACTCTCTCTTGGCCTTTCTCGGTCTGGGGCTCGATATTTTGGGCCCCTTCCCCCATGCTATCGGGGGCTTTGAGTTCTTGTACCTCGCCATCCACAAGTCCACAAAAGTGGCCTAAGGTAGAGCCAGTGAGGAAGGTGACTGCACAGTCAGCTATCAAGTTCTTTAATGGATTAGTTTGCCGGATTGGAGTTCCAAACAGAGTCATCACTAACAACGGCACATAGTTTACAAGCCGCACTTTCATGCAATACATCCAAAGCCTTGGAAGCAAGGTTTGCTTTGCCTCCGTTGTTCATCCAAGGAGTAACGGGCAAGCAGAAAAAACAAATGCTGAAGTGCTGCGTGGGCTCAAGACTAGAACTTCGACAAGCTGCACAAGTCTGGGAGGTGATGGATTGATGAGTTACACGTGGTTCTTTGGTCACTCAGAATGACACCAAATTGAGATACAGGCCAGACACCCTTCTCCCTAGTCTATGGTGCAAAAGCAATGCTCCCCATGGAACTCATATACGGGTCACCTCGAGTACTTGCCTACCATGAAGTAGCGTAACAGCAGCTCTGGCATGATGATGTCGTGCTCCTCGAGGAAGATCGTCTTCAGGCGGGTGTGCGTGCTGCATGCTAGCAGCAAGCCTTGCACCGCTATCATGGCTGCAAGGTTCATGCCCGGAGCCTTGAGGAAGGTGACCTTGTCCTTCAGCGCGTTTAGTCTGCCAAGGGAACAAACAAGTTGACGTCGAAGTGGGAGGGCCCTTACCAGGTAGTACAAGTCACCAAACCTGGCGCAGTCCATCTGGAGACCGAAGATGGCATTCCCAAAACTCATGGAATATTGAGCATCTTCGCAAGTTCTACCCGTAAGGCGCCGTTGTCGGGCCTTGTCCCAGCAACCTATTTTCTACAAGCATAGTCCTAGGGACTTGTAACCCTTTGTACAAAGCCAGGCACAGACCCTATGCATATCTGAATAATGTTAAGTGCTCCATGAGCCATCATGCATGTTTATTTATATACTGATGCATGTGTAGTATGATAGCGCTTTTCGTGAATGGAATGACTAACATACCGCCAAGGTATACACGTTACTATGATTCTCTTTTCCGTTTTCTTCAAGTGCAGATGCATTCCTCGCGTACAAGTTTTCCGGGGAGGAACGGAGGTGGAATGTTGGAGTGGCGGTACAGTCATGTTGGATTGGCGGTTCATTCCATTTCATATGATAAGAAGTACGACAAAGAAAGATAAGTCAGAAATTTCCCTTGCACATCTCTGTATTTGTATGAAAAACCTACACGCTAAGGAATCTTGACACGCCTCCATTTCATGCTCTGGTTTTGCCTCCAGCTCCCTCGACAGAATCTGTGCAAGCTGTGTTCGAGGCCGACAAGTTACCTTGCCGATGGTCGCTCCCCGGCAGGTATCTAAATAGTGTAGGGTACTATAATCAAAAAAGTATGAAGATGGATACAAACAAGGAAAATGATTTCTTTTTATCTAAGCACATCGAGTATCATACAATTTTTGAAGAAAAAACAAAAAGTGCTCGATAATTCCTTTCTTGTCCTCCCCTCCTAAGGTTTACATCGAGTGCAAGGAGGGAAAAAGGAGCGTGTGGGTGATGCCCTGGTCACCCCTGCCAGGACTAGAGGGATGCGGCCAAATGGGAACCCTGACAGGTAAGACGAAGCTGGAGTCCACGGGCAGGTGATGGGCCTGTCGGGGTCCAGCTGGAGGTGGCAGTGGCGTCCAGGCCAAGCACCCCCGGCAAATCGCTCTGCCGGGGTTCAACTGCAGATGATGGTGTTATCGGCGCCCAGCTCGTGACGAAGGTGATGTCAACATATAGCTAGAGTCTGAGTCATCATCTTCGGACTTGAAGACCGAGGACTCATTGTCGCCGAAGCCTTCGCCGTTGCTCGATCTCTCCTTGCAGCACCCGAGAGCTCGTCGGCCTCCACTAGATTGAAGTGGAGGAATTGCCCCACCGCCAAGTAACGGGCGCGTGCGAAGGACTTCCACCCGTGAGTGAGGTACAAGACGCCATTGGCAGGGAACTCCATGTCCACCCAGACGACGCCATTGATGCAACCATTGATGTGCAACCACGGTCCGAGCGGCTGGTCCATCTCCATCAACCTAGCAAAAGGGAGAGGGAGCTGCAGCATGTTCCTTGGCAGGTCATGCAGCTCGATGATGCATTCGAGGGCGGTTTCCCTTGTGTGGCCCTCCACAAGGAGCAGGGCCACAAGAGGTGGAACGACTAGTACCCCAGTCCGGCCTCCTCGACCACGACCACCGCGCCAACCACGATCTCACCCTGCGCCTCCGCCCCGCGCGCTTGAGCCAACCTCCGCGGCTGCTGCTGAGGTAGAAGCATGGCTCCAAGGAGAAGCTCTTACTGCCACGATGGAAGCACGAGCGCGACCCCTTCCTCTTGCCATGGTGACAGAACACTAGAGAAGAATGGAAAAGAAGATGGATGAGCATCGCCTCCCACGCTCCCCCTCCTTTTATATGGAAAGGCGCGGGGGCTGGCTCACCACTACCTTAGGGCAACCGCCCCGCATCGCCAACCCCGCGCCCCTGACAAAGCACCGGCGTTCTGGCTCCTCTAATCAAGACGGTGCCACCACGACCACCCTTCTGCGCCAATCCCACGCCCCGCGCCTAATCCGCGTCATAGGGGGAGGGAAAGGCCGCAGTAAGGGAGGAAGTAATAGCAGACGGTAGTTACTTCAAGACACGCATAGTTGTGGGATCGCCTACATCGAGCCTGAGCACAACCCACGTACGCGTGTGCCCCCGGTTTCTGGCACAAATAGCGGAGGCTATTTAAAAGAGAGAGAGAGACTATGCGAGACGAAGGCTAAGGGATAGCCTGAAGCTCAGATTAATGATGAAGCAAAGAAGATCTCAACACCATAACATCATTGCAACAGGGTTGGTGTCGTTTGTGCATTATTTGGATCTCACCCGATGTTGCCCAGCAGCAAGTACAGCCGAGACCCGAGGGCTCCTGTCGGTGTATTGAACAAAGTATGTGATACCCTGACTTATGCACAGACGAGTAGCAGCCTCCCGGGAAGAGTAAATTTTCAAAGAAAGATTTCATAAGCTAAAGAGAGCAACTCTTCGTGAGGTCAAGGAGTGCATCAAGAAGACCAAGACAAACCACAAAGTTGAAGCTAGCTCTTGTCAGAAAGACGAACCCGGCAAGATGAAGGCCTAGCAGGCCAACATCGAAACACCAGTGCTCTACCTCATCGAGCAGGTAATCACCCATCAGTGAGGTGTTGAGCTTGCAGGCGGTTAGGTGAAGCTTGTCGGGCACGTCAGCCTACTGGAGGGAAAATTACCTTTATCGACACCCGTCCTAATGGCGTGTCAAGATAATAAGAGGTAGATGAGAAAGCGGTGCGGCAACCTTGCCGGGGCTCCTCCTCCTCATGACACCTAGCGACGCATTTAATGCATTTTGTCCTAACTTGCAGAGTTAGGTATGATAGTTTTGTATCTATCTAATCACTCTATAATGACCCTTTTGCCACTGTGGTAACCCCTTGAGCTACAAAAGGAGGGCCAGGGCAACCTTTATAGGGGTTCGAACCCTTCACAACCTCACGAATACGTATTCGTGCAACTGCCCTCCCTCTGCGACTTGCCGGCGGAGAGTGCTCAATGTACCTTTCCACACACCCATCAATAAACCAAGGTAGGAGTAGGGTTTTACGCTTCTCAGCAGCCTGAACGTGTCCCTCATCATCTTTCTCTTTGCATCATGTACACCCCCCTTTCCGAACCAGCAAAGGGTCTACCCTGCCCCATAGACCGCCGGCTCCACGCCAACACTAATCCGCTCTTCCTCCTTTTGTTCTTCGCTCTCCTCCTCATCTTATTCATCTATTGAGGTCACAATTCCAGCAATTTCTTCCACCATAGTTTCCTGCAAAATATTAGTCTCTTCCTGGACAGCGGAGGAGTCCTCAATATATGGTTTAACATAAGCATTAGAAGCATAATTTTCATAGCAATATTTAAGTATGAAAGAATTTTCAGATTTGTAAAGAGTAATATCATTCTTTTCAATCAAAGAAGCAATTTCATAAGTACCCTTAAAAGCGACAAATCTTCAATTTGTTCAGTATCATAGTAACTATAATCACCTTTAGCATAAGAAGATATGATTCCATTATCAATAAACTCACATCGGTAGGGAAGGTGTTTCTTAGGGTCTTCAGAACAAGAAATAAAATCATATATTTTGCATAAATTCCAAGCATAGCAATGCATAGTATTAATATGATGCCATAAAAGTTTCCCTTTTTGAGATAAGCGGTGTCTCAAATAATGAGCATGCTCATCAAATGATTTTCCCTCAACTAAGCTAGTTGGGTTTTCAGCACGAGCACATGGGGATCAAAGATTATCCAAGTAGAAAGCTTCAGCAATATGATAGATTTTGGGTGTTTCTTCAACCATTGGTTTGGTAGGTACAACTAATTTTTTGGTATTTTGTGTTTCCTACCCATAACTAAAGATAGAAAACAACATAGAACAGAAATAAAAACTATTTAGTGATATAGCAAACAAGAACACATGAGAATATTCACCCCATGCTATTGCTCCCCGGCAATGGTGTCAGAAAAAGGTCTTGGTAACCCACAAGTACAGGGGGTCGTTTGTAGCCTTTTTTGATAAATAAGAGTGTCAAACCCAACAAGGATCTAAAGGTAGAACAAAGATTCTCTCAAGTTCTATCGACCACCGATACAACTCTACAGACACTTAACATTCGGTTGACCTAAAACAAGAATGAGACTAGAAGTACTTTGCAAGAATAAAACTATGAATAAAATGCAAGATAATAAATTTAGTAGTGTAGCAGAAAGCTTTTTGTAAAACAAGAGAAAGATATGTCCCTATGCAATCGATAACTAGACCGGTAATCATTATTGCAATTTTATATGAGGGAGAGGCATGAGCTAACATATTTCCATACATGGATCATATGCACTTATGATTGGAACTCTAGAAAGCATACACAACTACCAAAGATCATTAAGGTAAAACCCAACCATAGCATTAAGTATCAAGTCCTCTTTATCCCTTACGCAACAATCCCCTTACTCGGGTGTAAGCTTCTGTCACTCTAGCCACCCACCATAAGTGAGTCATGAACATATTACAACACCCTACAGCGGGGATCCCTCATGTTTGCGCGACATGGAGGGCACCATAGGACAACACCAAAATAAAATATACAACTTAAACCAATCACGATCATCAACCCATAGGACAAAACAGATCTACTCAAACATCATAGGATAACCACATATCATTGGATAATAATATATAGTATTGAGCACCATATTTAAGTAGAGAATTACAATGGGAATAGAGAGGTTACACTGCTGCATGGAGGGGGAGAGAGTTGGTGTTGACGGCAGCGAAGTTATTGGTGTGGATCGCCATCACGATAATTGCCCCGGTGGCGCAACGGCGCCATCGGGAGAGAGCCCCCCTCCTTCTTCCTTGGCCTCCCCCTAGATGGGAGGAGGGTTTCCCCTCTAGTCCATGGCCTCCATGGCAGCAGAGGGGCGGGAGACCCTCCGAGATTGGATCTCTCTCTATGTTCTCTTATGTTTTGCGTTCCTGTTTTCTGGCCCTTCGACGTTTCTTAAATACTCGGCGATCCATAGCTCCGATTGGGTTGAAATATTAACACGATTTTTTCCATAAAAAATATCTTTCTTGCAGCGAAAGAAGGGCATCAACTACCTTACGAGGTGCCCACTACCCTTCAGGGCATGCCTGGGCCCCCCTGGCACGCCTTGGTGCCTAGTGGGCCCCTCGAGCACCGTCTTGCATTGATTCTTCTTCCATAAATTCACATATATTCCAAAATAAATATACGTGATTTTTTGTCGCGTTTGGACTTCATTTGATTTGGATATTCTGCTAAACAAAAAATGAGCAACAAACAAGAACTGGCACTGGGCATTGGATCAATATGTTAGTCCAATAAATCATATAATTTTTTGCCAAAAGAATGTGAAAGCTGTATAATATTGGCATGAAATAATAAAAATATATAGATACGACGGAGACGTATCAACGTTCCTCAGCGCGCTTGGCTTTGGGACGGCTTTTCCCTATGTGTTCAACCGCTATATGCATATGGTTGCTCACCATTCAGGCAGCCCCGGAGCGCTCTGCTCGCGTACCTCTGCGCGTGCTCTGCCAGTGGTTAAGGCCGGCGCACGATCACGTTGGGGGCCCATATGCATGTGGTTGCACTGCGCGCGCCGCCACAATGCAGTTACGTTTGGCACGATGGAGTTATGCGCAACAAAAACTGCCATCCGAGCTTGCTGATGTTCCAGGCCATCCGACTTCCCCATTAATTCCTGCGACCATTATAACCTTAGTCTCTTCAACCCTTCGATCATGCCCCAGAACAAAACAAGCACACCCACGATGACTGATGACCCGCAAGTAAACGGGATAGTTGTAGCCTCTTTCGATAAGTAAGAGTGTCGAACCCAACGAGGAGGTAAAGGTAGAACAAATACTCTCTCAAGTTCTATCTGCCACTGATACGACTCTACGCACTCTTGACGTTCGCTTTACCTAGAACAAGTATGAAACTAGAGGTACTTTGTAGGTGTGATAGGATAGGTTTGCAAGATAATAAAGAACGCGTAAATATAAAGTAGGGGCTGCTTAGATAAAGGAGCAATAAAGTAAATATAGCGTGTGTGGAAAAGTGGTGGTAGGAGTTGCGGAATTGTCCCTAAGCAATTGACTACTTTACTAGACCGATAGCAAGTTTTATGTGGGAGAAGCCACTGCTAGCATGTCATCCCTGACTTGGAATTCTATGCACTTATGATTGGAACTATTAGCAAGCATCCGCAACTACTAATGTTCATTAAGGTAAAACCCAACCATAGCATTAAGATAAATTGGTCCCCCTTCAACCCCGTATGCATCAATTTCTATGCTAGGTTGAAGCTTCTGTCACTCTAGCCCTCCAATACATAGTACTATCAACATACAACTATCCCTATCGTGTGATCCACGCGCGCGCTCATATGATGGGCACCAAAGGACAGCAACATAACCACAAGCAAATTTAATCAATCATAGCAATTCATCAACCACCAATAGGACAACGAAAATCTACTCAGACATCATAGGATGGCAACACATCATTGGATAATAATATGAAGCATAAAGCACCATGTTCAAGTATGTACAGCGGGTTGCGGGAGAGTGGACCACTGTAGATAGAGGGGGGAAGGTGATGGAGATGTTGGTGAAGATGGCGGCGGTGTTGGTGAAGATCGCGGTGATGATGATGGCCCCGGGCAGCGCTCCGGCGCCACCGGAAGCAAGGGGGAGAGGGGCCCCCTTCTTCTTCTTCTTCCTTGACCTCCTCCCTAGATGGCAGAAGGGTTTCCCCTCTGGTCCTTGGCTCCCATGGCTTGGGAGGGGCGAGAGCACCTCCGAGATCAGATCTATCTCTCTGTTTCCGTGTTCTGAAATTCTGCCCTCACACCGTTTCTTTTGTATCTGGAGATCCATAACTCCGATTGGATTGAAACCTTCGCCTAGATCATTTTCAAAAAATTAGCTTTCTTGCGGCCAAAGAAGGGCATCAACCACCTTACGAGTGGCCCAAGAGGGTGGGGGCGTGCCCACCTGGAGTGGGCGTGGGCCCCTATCTCCTGGTCACCTCGGGCACCATCTCGCGTTGATTTTACTTCCCAAAAATTAAAAATATTCCAAAATAATTCTCCATCCGTTTTTCTCCCATTTGGACTCCGTTTGATATGGGGTTTCTGCGAAACATAAAACATGCAACAGACAGGAACTGGCACTGGGCACTGGATCAATATGTTAGTCCCAAAAAATAGTATAAAAAGTTGCCAAAAGTATATGAAAGTTGAATAATATTGGCATGGAACAATCAAAAATTATAGATATGACGGAGACGTATCAGCATCCCCAAGCTTAATTCCTGCTCGTCCTCGAGTAGGTAAATGATAAAAAAGATATTTTTTTATGTGGAATGCTACCTAGCATAATCTTGATCATATGTCTAATCATGGCATGAATATTAAGACACGAGTGATTCAAAGCAATAGTCTATCATTTGACATAAAAACATTAATACTTCAAGCATACCAACCAGGCAATTATGTCTTATCAAAATGACATAGCCAAAGAAAGCTCATCCTTACAAAATCATATAGTCTGGCTATGCTCCATCTTCATTTTACAAAATACTCCCATCATGCACAACCCCGGTTTCAGCCAAGCAATTGGTTCATACTTTTTAACACGCTTCAACTTTTTCAACTCTTACGCAAGCGCAAGCCATGGACATAGCACTATGGTGGTATATGGTGGTGGTTGTGAGGACAAAAAGGGAGAAGATAGTCTCACATCAACTAGGCGTATCAACAGGCTATGGAGATGCCCATCAATAGATATCAATGTGAGTGAGTAGGGATTGACATGCAACAGATGCACTAAGAGCTATAAGTGTATGAAAGCTCAAACTGGAAACTAAGTGGGTGTGCATCCAACTTGCTTGCTCATGAAGACCTCGGGCGTTTGAGGAAGCCCATCATCGGAATATACAAGCCAAGTTCTATAATGAAAATTCCCACTAGTATATGAAAGTGATAACTCAAGAGACTCTCTATATGAAGAACATGGTGCTACTCTGAAGCACAAGTGTGGTAAAAGGATAGTAACATTGCCCCTTCTCTCTTTTTCTCTCATTTTTTGGTGGGCTTCTTTGGCCTCTTTTTTTTAATTGGGCTTCTTTGGCCTCTTTTATTTTTCATAAAGTCCGGAGTCTCATACCGACTTGTGGGGGAATCATAGTCTCCTTCATCCTTTCCTCACTGGGGCAATGCTCTAATAATGATGATGATCACACTTTTATTTAGTTACAACTCAATATTACAACTCCATATCTCGAACAAAGATATGACTCTATATGAATGCTTCCGACGGTGTACCCGGATGTGCAATGATCTAGCATAGCAATGACATCAAAAAAAATGGACAAGCCATGAAAACATCATGCTAGGTATCTTACGATCATGCAAAGCAATATGACAATGATGGAACGTGTCATAATAACGGAACGGTGGAAAGTTGCATGTCAATATATCTCGAAATGGCTATGGAAATGAAGGTAAATAATGGGTTCATGATACCGGCGAAAGTTGCGCGGCACAATAGAGGCTAGCAAAGTGGAAGGGTGAGTGTGCGTATATCCATGGACTCGCATTAGTCATAAAGAACTCATACACTTATTGCAAAAGTCTACTTGCCCTCGAAGCAAAGTACTACTACGCATGCTCCTAGGGGGAGGTTGGTAGGAGTTAACCATCGCGCGCCCCCGACCTCCACTCATAAGGAAAGCAATCAAAGAACACCTCATGCTCCAACTTCGTTACATCACGGTTCACCATACGTGCATGCTACGGGACTTGCAAACCTCAACACAAGTATTTCTCAATTTCACAATTACTCAACTAGCATGACTCTAATATCACCACCTTTATATCGCAAAACTATTGCAAGGAATCAAACATATCATATTCAGTGATCTACAAGTTTTATGTAGGATTTTATGACTAACCATGTGAATGACCAATTCTTGTCATCTCTCTAAATTGATATAAGTGAAGCAAGAGGGTTTAATTCTTTCTACAAAAGATATGCCCGCGCTCTAACAAATATAAGTGAAGCAAAATAGCATTCTACAAATGGCGGTTTTCTATGTGAAGAGAAACATGCAATCCAAACTTCAAATGATATAAGTGAAGCACATGAAGCATTCTATAAAGCCATACTCAAAAGATTTAAGTGAAGTGCAATGAGAATTCTATAAATCAACCAAGGACTATCTCATACCAGCATGGTGCATAAAAGAAAACTGAAAACTAAATGCAAAAGACGCTCCAAGACTTGCACATATCACATGAACGAAACGAATACGAAAACATACCGATACTTGTTGCAGAAAGAGGGGATGCCTTCCGGGGCATCCCCAAGCTTAGATGCTTGAGTCTCCTTGAATATTTACTTGGGGTGCCTCGGGCATCCCCAAGCTTGAGCTCTTGCCTCTCTTCCTTTTCCTCATATCGAGACCTCCTCGATTAGACACTTCATCCACACAAAACTTCAACAGAAAACTCGGTAAGATCCATTAGTATAATAAAGCAAATCACCACTCTAAGTACTGTTGCAAACCAATTCATATTTTGTTTTTGCATTGTGTCTACTGTAATATAACTTTTCCATGGCTTAAATCCACTGATATAAATTGATAGATTCATCAAAACAAGCAAACTATGCATCAAAAACAGAATCTGTCAAGAACAGAACAGTCTGTAGCAATCTGAACATCCACCATAATTCTGGTACCCCAAACATTCTACCCAAATTAGGAACAATACACAAGTTGTACAGCAAGACAATGCAAAAGAAATCGGAACCATTTGACGTTCCAGCAAAAAATGTAAAATCGCGCACTACAGCCAAAGTTTCTATCCTACACTGTACAGACCAACAAGCATTGTAAACATCCTAAAGGCAAACCTTGGCACATTATTTTTATAATACAATGGAATTGTACAATGGGATAACTATTTTTGATGAAAAGTTTCTGTAATTAAGATTCACAAAGTTTCCGTGAGCATGAACAAAGTTCAAGGCTAGCTCCCACTTCAACAATGCTTGTCTTTCTCATTTTCACTTTCCTTTTTGAAAAGTTTTGGGTTCCCCTTTTTTAAATATATGAAATCACTCAACAAAAATAAATGACTCTCTAGAACTTCCGGGTTGTCTCCCTGGCAGCGCTTTCTTTAAAGCCATTAAGCTAGGCATATGGTGCTCAAGTAACGGATCCACCCGGATGCCAAGGTATATCAAAGCCAATTTTAATTAACAATGATTTGTAATTTAGTAGTGAGCACAAAGTAACATATGTCATGTAACAACAAAGTCTAACTCTCTTCCTATGCATCGTCATGTCATAAAAGAAAAATTCATGCACACATAGTAAAGGCCAATGCATAGTATAAACATTTTCTTGCAATTTTATCATATTGGAAACATAAAGAGGCGGAGATGTAGTTCCTCTCTCATAATAATTGCAAGTAGGAGCAGCAAGCACATGCATATTATATCTATCAAAATTATCATGTGCAATGGTAAAAGGCAACCCATCAATATAATCCTTAATAAGCACAAACTTCTCCGATATAGTGTAGTTTGGAGAATTCAAAAAGATAATAGGACTATGATGCGTGGGTGCAATAGCAACAAATTCATGTTTAACATAAGGAACTATAGCAAGTTCATCTCCATAAGCATAATTCATATTTGCATCTTGGCCACAAGCATAGCAAGCATCATCAAAAAGGGATATTTCAAACAAATTCAAGGGATCATAGCAATCATCATAGCAATCATCCTTCGGTAAGCACGAAGGGGAATTAAACAATGTATGAGTTGAAGAGTTACTCTCATTAGAAGGTGGGCATCGGTGATCAATCCGCTCTTCCTCCTTTTTTTCTTCACTCTCCTCATCATCTTTGTCATCCAATGAGCTCACAGTTTCATCAATTTCTTCTTCCATAGCTTCCTGCAAAATATTAGTCTTTTCTTGGACAGCGGAGACTTTCTCAATAAATGCATTAATATTGTAATTCTATTCACAATTTTCATAGCAATATCTAAGTATAGCAAGATTTTCTGGTCTATAAACTGAATCATCAAAATCATCAAACGCTTTAAACATAGATTCAATCTCATAAGCACCCATAAAAGCAACAAATTCTTCTATTTGTTCCACATCATAGTAATCATAGATACATTAGCATAAGAAGCTAAGGTTTCATTATCATTCAATTTGCATGAAAAGGGAAGGTGTGGAGCCTTCATCCTAGAGCAACAAGTAATATCATATCTCAAGCATAGATCCCGAGCATACCAACGCGACATATTAATTTGATCCCATAATAGTTTCCCTTTTTGTGTCAAGCGATAATCCCTAAAGTATTCACGTTGATCCAACGTTACTCCCATTATGAAGTTGAATAGGGTTTTCTCAGGATTATCAAAGTAGTACATAATATTTCGAACATAAAGAGCATCGAGGGTTTTAGGAGGTTCCCCATCTCCATGAGTAGCAAGTACACCTAATTTTTTTGGTATTTCATGTTCCATATCCATAACTAAAGATAGAGAACAACTTAGAATAGCAAATAAAAATTACTTAGTGATAAAGAAAACAAGCACACACGAGAATATTCACCCCACGCTATGACTCCCCGGCAACGG
Source organism: Triticum aestivum (assembly GCF_018294505.1). Classification (NCBI taxonomy): domain Eukaryota; kingdom Viridiplantae; phylum Streptophyta; class Magnoliopsida; order Poales; family Poaceae; genus Triticum; species Triticum aestivum. The sequence continues at coordinate 322,960,364 of NC_057798.1, forward strand.
CGCCAGAAAAAGGTCTTGATGACCTGCAAGTATACGGGATAGTTGTAGCCTCTTTCGATAAGTAAGAGTGTCGAACCTAATGATGAGCTAAAGGTAGAACAAATACTCTCTCAGGTCCTATCTGCCACTGATACAACTCTACGCACGCTTGACATTCACTTTACCTAGAACAAGTATGAAACTAGAGGTACTTTATAGGTGTGATAGGATAGGTTTGCAAGATAATAAAGAACGTGTAAATATAAAGTAGGGGCTGATTAGATAAAGGAGCAATAAAGTAAATATAGCGAGTGTGGAAAAGTGGTGGTAGGAGTTGCGGAATTGTCCCTAAGCAATTGACTACTTTACTAGACCAATAGCAAGTTTTATGTGAGAGAGGCCACTGCTACCATGTCATCCCTGACTTGGAATTCTATGCACTTATGATTGGAACTATTAGCAAGCATCCACAACTACTAACGTTCATTAAGGTAAAACCCAACCATAGCATTAAGATAAATTGGTCCCCCTTCAATCCCGTATGCATCAATTTCTATGCTAGGTTGAAGCTTCTGTCACTCTAGCCCTCCAATACATAGTCCTATCAACATACAACTAACCCTATCGTGTGATCCACGAGCGCGCTCATATGATGGGCACTAAAGGACAGCAACATAACCAAAAGCAAATTAAATCAATCATAGCAATTCATCAACCACCAATAGGACAACGAAAATCTACTCAGACATCATAGGATGGCAACACATCATTGGATAATAATATGAAGCATAAAGCACCATGTTCAAGTAGAGGGTACAGCGGGTTGCGGGAGAATGGATCGTTGTAGATAGAGGGGGGAAGGTGATGGAGATGTTGGTGAAGATGGCGGCGGTGTTGGTGAAGATCGCGGTGATGATGATGGACCCCGACAATGCTCCGGCGCCACCGGAAGCAAGGGGGAGAGGGACCCGCTTCTTCTTCTTCTTTCTTGACCTCTTCCCTAGATGGGAGAAGGGTTTCCCCTCTGGTCCTTGGATCCCATGTCTTGGGAGGGGCGAGATCCCCTCCGAGATTGGATCCATCTCTCTGTTTCTGCGTTCAGAATTCTGCCCTGGCACCGTTTCTTTTATATCCGAAGATCCGTAACTCCGATTGGATTGAAACCTTCGCCCAGATCATTTTCCAAAAAATAGCTTTCTTGCGGCCAAAGAAGGGCATCAACTGCCTTACGAGTGGCCCAGGAGGGTGGGGGTGTCGGTGTCAAAACCAGCGGATCTCGGGTAGGGGGTCCCGATCTGTGCATCTAAGGCTGATGGTAACAGGAGGCAAGGGACACAATGTTTTACCCAGGTTCGGGCCCTCTCGATGGAGGTAAAACCCTACTTCCTGCTTGATTGATATTGATGATATGTGTAGTTCAAGAGTTGATCTACCACGAGATCGTAGAGGCTAAACCCTGGAAGCTAGCCTATGATGATTATGATTGCGATCGTCCCTCTGAGGACTAAACCCTCCGGTTTATATAGACGCCGAAGGGGGCTAGGGTTTACACGGAGTCGGTTACAAAGAAGGAAATATAATATCTGGATCACCAAGCTTGTCTTCCACGCAAAGGAGAGTCCCATCCGGACACGGGACGAAGTCTTGAGTCTTGTATCTTCACGCTCCAATAGTCCGGACAAAGTATATAGTCCGGCTGTCCGGATACCCCCTAATCCAGGACTCCCTCAGTAGCCCCTGAACCAGGCTTCAATGACGATGAGTCCGGCATGCAGTCTTATCTTCGGCATTGCAAGGCGGGTTCCATCTCCGAATATTCCAAAGTAATTCCCGAACACTTAAACCGTGTCCGGATCTGCAAGATGATCTTCACATACCACCGTAGAGAGAATGATATTTCACAAATGTGATCTGCTGACAACTTTAGACAACGTGATAAGATACTACAGTCGGGTCATTATTTGAACCGTTTTCCCATAGCCAGCCACAGCGCATATTGCGAGGCGGTTTCCTCTGCATGTCTTGCCGAAGCAGAGATCGTGTCCCCTTATCACGGGATTCTCATCAAAACGGATGTGGGTAGCCCAACCGCACCGCTAATCGCGGCGAGTGGGGAGCGAGCGGGTTCCACCAGGCAAGAGGGGAGGTGCAAAAGCTTTTACCACCTCTATAAAGAGATAAGGTCTCTTCCTCTTTACCCACGCCTTTTCCTTCCGCTAGTCCATTCCCCTCTGTTCGAGCCCTAGCGCCCAAGCACTCTTCTTCTCCATCGAAGAGATTTTTTCCGAAAATGTCCGGATCCGGAGCAAGAGGCAAATGGATGACCTCTACCGTCCAGGAGAAGGATATCAAAAGGCTCCGAGAGGCCGGGTACCTGGCCAAGAAGATCGGCCATCATCTCCCGCCGGTGGGGCAGATCGTCCCTACTCCGGAGCCCCACGAGAGGGTCGTGTTTCTTCCTCATTTTGTTCGCGGGCTTGGGTTTCCCCTTCACCCATTTGTTCACGGCGTCATGTATTATTACGGGATTGATTTTCATGATCTTTCCCCCAATTCTTTCCTTAACATCTCGACGTTCATCGTCGTGTGTGAGGCTTTTCTCCGAATTTCGCCTCACTTTGGCCTGTGGCTGAAGATTTTTAATGTGAAGCCCAAGGTGGTGAGTGGCGAGCACGCCAAGTGCGGCGGCGCCATGGTGAGCAAGATGCCCAAGGTTGTATGGCTGACGGGTGCCTTCAATGACTCCGTCAAGGAGTGGCAGCAGCAGTGGTTCTATATCACAGAACCGCGCGGCAAAAAGTGGGCCGCTGGTCCTGAGTTCAGATCTGGAGCCCCACTGTGGCTCACGTCCTGGCCCGAGAAGGGCCTGAACTGGTCCTCGTCCGATGAGCTGTCGCTGCTCCAAACGCGCGTCTAGAGTGTGGTCGACAAGGACGTCAAACTCGTCAACGTAGTCCAGGTGATGTTAGTTCGCCTGGTTCTCCCTTGCCCGCGTCGAGCCTGCAATTTGTGGGAATACGACACAACCGAGCACCAGACCCTTCGGGGGCTCTATGGCTCCTCCCACAAGGATATCTGGAAGGTGCTCTTCAAGTCCGGCAAACCATGGCCGGGCTCCGCCGAGGACCGTGGGTATTAACTATCCCATTCTGCAAGTCCGGTAAGTCATTGTTGTGCTTTGTCCATCCATGATTTAGCTGGCACGTCCTGAGGGAAGCGCCTTTATCATGCCTTACAATAATCCCGGGGATGGACAAAAAAGGTGGAGCGGATACACTATCCTGCCCCGCTGCCGGAGGAACCGGACGGACCTCTTCTGACGAAGATGCTGGTCCCAGATCCTTACGAGGCGCCAAAGAAAGAGGCCCCTAAGAAGTTCAAGAAGACCCGGAGCGGCCTCCATCGTCATGATGCTTTGGATGCAAAATCTGAAGACTCCAGCGGCCATCCCTCCTCCGAAGACGAAGAGGAGGAGGAAGAAGATGAGTCCCCCGCAGGGGGAGGGAAGAAAAGGACGGCCTCCTCATCCCTGGAGGCTGAATCGCCAAAGAGAGGGAAAGGCTCCCTTCTAGAGGCGTCCACCACGGCTGCCGATAGCAGCCCGGGGTGGGATCCCAGGGTCCAGCCCTGGTAAAATCGTAAGTATACGAAATCTGCACACACCTACCTGCTCGAGGTTATTAGGACGTAGTAGTTTTAACCGTCGCCACATTTTATGTAGCCCGGCGAGGTCCCAAGCCGGACAGTCCTCATCGGAGGATTCACTGAGCTCAGATGCTTTGGCGAGCGAGACGCCTCCAGAGGCCCCGTCCCCAAAGCCTAGGCGCGACACCGAGGTGTCGTCTCAGCGGGACCAGGACCAGGGGGGCATATCTCTGGGGCTGGACACACGGGAGCAGCGGCTCCCAGGCGTGTCGACTGCGGGGGCGATCTCAGATTCGGACCACAGCCGGACACGGTCCTGGAGACCTTTAAAGCTCCAGGATCAGGCGAGCAGCCACCTTTGACGGGGGGGGCTTGCCTACTCCGCCAGCAACCTCTGTCCAAGCAGAGCTGTCGGGCGGCCTGTCGACAGCACTAAGGAGCGCGTCTATCGTCAGCCATTTTCTTCACTTCTGGTCTCTTTCCTCCCTTCTAAGGTCTTTTACCGTTAGCCATTTTCTTCACTTGAGGATTTTGAACGATTGATGTTTCTGAGAAGGTATGCAATTTATCTTCAAGAAACACTGCAAATGAATTAACTTGATGAGAACCTAGTGATTCAGCAGCAAACATTTTGTACCTATGAACAGAGTATAGGTGCGAAGAATTTGGAGAGGTCATATGAGTTCTTAGAATTTTTTGAAAAGTATCAAGTTTGAGGAAATTGACCATGGGTGTCTTGAGGAATTTCACTAAGCATTCTTGACATAGGTTCCAAAGTTATGGATTAGTAAATCCACACAACTGAGGAATCTTGATGAAAAACATAGCTCAGAGAAACAAACCAAGAACTGATGTAATCAGGTGTTTAAGGATTGGGAAGTTGAAGAATAAACACCTTTTGAAGATTTTTTGGAAATCATGAGAATCAAGGTAGGGCACTAAAAACACATTTTAATTACCCTGGACAAAGAACATGATGAACTGGGAGTAGAGATGGAGAAGTTCGTCCATTCAGGTCTCCCACGCCCTAACTTGGCGGCGAGAGACAGCTATGGTGGCGGCGGAGAGAAGATTTAATTCCACGGCTGTCGGGGATATACCCCGCGGTATGACCCGACCGGATATATGACCCGGCTGGGACTTGGCGAATTATTGGTAACCCACCGGAGGATTGGCGACTCACGAGTCTGGCGGCTCACTAGTCTGACGACTCATGAGCCTGGCGACTCACGGATGGCCCTGACGGCGAGTCAGATAAAAGACTAGGCCCAAGACCTAGAAGGCCGGCTCATGTTATGGTCGGCCAGCTTAAGAGGAAAGCGTAGGGAATATTCCCTTGCAAAGGAAGCAAGACTAGGACTCCACTTGTAATAGACTAGTCCTAATCCTAATAGGACTCCACATGTAACCCGCCCCTTCAACTTATATAAGGAGGGGCAGGGCACCCCAAGAGGGACAAGCAAGACAATAATCTCTAAGGCTATACACAACTAAAGGGGAGCCGGCTTATACGGCGTCTCCCTCATGAGCATAATGAGACCTAGCCACAAACACCGTGTAGGGCTATTAGCGGATGATGTTTCCCGGGGCCCGAAGCTGTCTAAATCCTTGTCTTGTGTGTCGCGTCTCTCGTCTTGATCAACCCCTCTCAAGCTACCACATAGATGTGTTGGCCTCACGACTAAATCCTCACACTAGGACATCTGTCGTGACAATTCCACGACAGTTGGCACCCACCGTGGGGCTCGCGCACTATGGTGTTGAGTTCTTGGAGGGATCTTTCTTAGGGATCGAGAAACTGGCTATTGAGGAAGAACCGGCGCGGAACCATCGCGTAAGGACAAGCTTGCGCTGAACCAGCATACTCATCGTCTTTCGATCTAATCAGTGATTAACTTTGGAGTTGGCATATACCAATTGGAGACCAGAGATTAAGGTTACAACTTGTGCGCCAGGCATCTTGCCGATCTGACGATCCGAGGAGAGATTGATTTATTATGTTGCAATAGCCGAAACGATCCATTGAGACGGACATAAATTTGTCTACGTGTGCCGGGTGTACCGAGAGTTCCATCACACACGGCCTCATCTTCCCATGAAAGCAGCAGCGTTTCAAGTTCATGCAAACCAAGTTGGAGTTGTTAACAAGCACAGAATCGGAAGAACTATGTGTTAAGGAAAGTATTACCAAAAAAAAGTGGTAGCTATTTTTAATAGGGTGGACTCGGATGGGTGTGGCAGCTTAAAAAAAGGTGAATCATGTGAAGTACTACTTTGACTCGAATATGGGTATAAAAAAGAGATGGACATGGACGGTCAAACCAACAACTACCAGGATGAGGAAGTGGACGGGGGATAGATTCAGACTCCTTCGCCATTGCTTGCATGACTCCGCGGCTGAGCTGCTGGTCTCCGTCGAGCCAGTGAGCCAAGTCATTGCCGTTCTCCGCCTCCAAGCCGCAACCCTGCCGCGCCGCCCCGCCTCTGCTGGCACATCGGGGCTACTCCTCTACCATGGCTGAGTCGCCTGAGACCCCGCACGACTTCGTCGCCGAGTCACTAGGCTCCACCACATCCCTGCCTTGCGTTGCCTCCATTGGACCGCCCCTGCGCCCCGTCCCTGCCAATGCAGTGCAGAACCACCTTTGCCGCACCACCGGATAGCCGCCCTTGCACTGCCCTTGATCCACCGTTGCCTCGACAAGTCGTCGTCGTGGCCAAATCAATTGTCGGTCGTCTCTGCCTCAACGCCTGTGAGCCGCCGTCGCGATTTCCACTTCAGGCTTTAAATCGCCTTGGCTCCAGGTCCGTCGTTCCTCCGCGCACTCCCCTCGCCTCCAACAGAGGCCTGAGCCGCCTAACGTGCCAAGCCGCCCCTGACCGGTGAACAGTCGAGCTGGCCTGCCACGTCCCATACTATGGCTGCTGGAGCTCACATGGGCGGAGATGTTGCGGTTGCTGGAGCTGAACCTGTAATTCACGGATGAGGGGAAGGTGCTACAGGGTCTTCAGACGTTGATAGTTGCCCGTGTACAGGAGCAGATGAACCACTGGTGTTACTCACGCCACGTGAGATCAAGGATATTCTACATTTTGGTTGCTAGTGCTACTACTGTTGCTAGAAGCACTAGTACTAGTTGGGCTGGGAACTGCTACTCCGTTGTTTACGTTCATCCAACGAAAATAGCAGGTGCTAGCCTTTCTATAAATCTTATCAGCATATATTACCTTGTTTGAGAACAATTACTCTGGTCTGTGGTATTTTTTTGCAGGACCATTATTCATTACAAAGGTGTGGCAAAGAGGCATGCGCCAACATTATTTTTGCAATAGAGCTCGTCTGTGCCATGCTGCTCGACAAATACATGTGCAAATCGCTGCTCCCGCTACATCAGCACACGCGGCTGACTTGTCGTCCGCACTCGTGGCCGCCTCACCCGCGTCGGTCCCGTTTTTTACGTCGCGGACGACTCTCTCGTCCGTGCCGGCTTACAAAGTCGTGGCCGGTTCATCTATCTGCTCCCGCGACCGGTTCAACCGTGATTGATTTTAGCTTTACTGCGGTGATCATCAACGCTGTGGTGGATAAATATCAGCAGATTCAAGAACTCTGGATCAGTGGAGGGAAGATAACCCGGTCCCGGAGGCTACTGCTATATTGATGAAAATCTAAAAGCCGTCAGAAAGTTTCCGGCTCAAAATGAAGAATGCCGGTTTAAAATCCGGTGCAAGAGAAATTTGTCTCTCACAAAGCATTGAAGCTTAATATCCAGTTTAAAATTCCAGTTCAAGAGGAATTTATCTCTCGCAAAGCTTGAGTTCTCAGGAAAAATTAAAGGCACCAAAGAGAGTCGGTTGCAAAGCACAACTCAAACATAGGTACCCTGCTTTAATGACCATTGGGGGCTGATCGTATTCGAATCTAGCTTAACCCCTTTTGGTACGACTTTGATCGTATTCGAATCAAAGTCGTTAAAAAAGTCTCAAGGTCATTTGGGGGCTTCCTGTTCAAACATAGGTCATATTCGAACCAAAAAGAACATAGCTGTCAGTACCCTCTTGACCGACGCAATGCCAAAATCCATTAGGGGGCTTCTTGGTCGTATTCGAATCATAGCTTAACCCCTTTTGGGTCCGACTTTGATCGTATTCAAATCAGAGTCGTTAAAAAAGTCTCAAGGTCATTTGGGGGCTTCCTGTTCAAACTTAGGTCGTATTCGAACCAAAGAGAACATAGTTGTCGGTACCCTCTTGATCGGCGCAATGCCAAAACCACTAGGAGGCTTACTAATCGTATTCGAATCCTAGCTTAACCCCTTTTGGTCCGGCTTACTGATCGTATTCGAATCAGAAGCCTCGTGTTTTTTCTCTCCTTGTTGATTTAAGATTTTCGAAACAGTCTTTCGGGTTTCTCTTGATACTTTTTTACATCTGAAGCATATATGTGGTTTCGATTAACCCGGCTTGGCTTTGGATGATAAGTCACCAGCATATGACAATCATAAACATTTGGAAGTTCCGGCTTCTAAAGATTGGGTTATCACCCTTACTGCACAGGTCACATAAACCGGCAGTACAATTCAATATCACAGCCGGCAGTATGAGCCAATTCTATGGGTATGTTTTCCTGATTATATAAATATGTGAGGTTGGATGACCCGCCCTGGCTTTTGACGTTAAGTCGCCATTATGTTTAGGCTTGAATGGCCTTAATCCTAGTCTTTCCCATAATTGCATAAAGACTATATCATGTTTGGGTTGTTACCCGCCCTGGCTTTTGACGTTAAGTCGCCAGGGCATATGTTGTTTAAACTCTATAGGATTTGCAGAATTATGACTTATATAAATGCTTAAGTTCAAGCTCATCATTAAAATTGATGCTTCAAAATGATCATCAATTCTTGATTTTCTCAAAGTCTATGAGCCGCCGGGTTATGAAATTCCGGCTTACAAGGAATGAGCGTTAAGTCGCCATCGGCCAAGAGCCGCCAAATATTAAAACCATGGATTTTCTTGTGAACCGATAAGGTATTCAAATTTCTAATAGCCAAACTTGGCTAGATTTTCATGATGATATTGAATGATTGAGCTTTTCATATCAGATTATATTATTCAAATCTTTAATAGCCAACATGGCTGGATTGTTTATAGTTATCAATAACCAATATTATGATGGAGGTCTTCAAAGTCGCTTTCGCGCAATGGCTATTATTTTATCAATGGGCATGATTTATTTTACAATGGAGGGAATAGTTTCGAGTCGCTGGAGGCTTATGACCCGACACTTGGGGACTACATTATTAAAATTGAGATTACATCAATTATGCAAGTCCCATGTCACTGCCAGCATGCACCATGGCACTTGGGCGCTAATGCAAAGTCATTTTTTGGCTCACTTTATTGAAGATCCGACTCATCACATTGTAATGAGTCGGCCCTTGGAGGCTACCCATTTCTCCTGTTAAAAATTCAAGGTACACAATTTAAATCCATTATATTGAAAAGGTCTACTACTCGGTTGATAGAGTACAAAGCTCTTAACCGTGTGGACACGGGTTCAAGCCCCATGGTGGAGATTGCATCATTTGATGTTATTATCAATTAATTATATACAAAAGTCCCTGCTCATTAGTGCATAATGACCCGGCCCTTGGGGGCTACCCTGGTTGAAGTTTTTATGAGCATAAGGCAATTACAAGTCCCAGGTTGCTGCAAGCATGACAACCCGGCACTTGGGGGCTACAGGTGATATACATATAAGGGAGAAAGATCTTCAAATTCTTAGTTTTGAGCAGACTAGATTGACCCGGCGTCGGCAACAATTATGACTCGGCATCATCTATTTATAACCCGCAATTTTGGTAATCATAAATTGGCAAGTTTCTACATCTTCAAGCCGGCTAAAAATCAGATAAGTATTTCAAGACCAATATTTTTGTCAAGTCAGAGCATTGAAGGCCGACTCAAATGGATTCTTTATTCACAATATTCCTTCTACAAGCAAATTGATTATAAAGTTGGTCTATTGACCCAGACTTTCCAGAAGAAGGAAATGACAAGGACTTAAGGATGATTAGGGTCAGTTTAAGATGGATAAATCCAAATTAAACTAGGGGCTAATGTCAGGGATATACCCCGCGGATGACCCGGCCGGATATATGACCCGACTGGGACTTGGCGTTTTATTGGTAACCCGCCGGAGGATTGGCGACTCATGAGTCTGGCGGCTCACTAGTCTGACGACTCACGAGCCTGACGACTCACGAATGGCCCTGACGGCGGATCAGATAGAAGACTAGGCCCAAGGCCCAGAAGGCCGTCTCATGTTATGGTGGGCCGGCTTAAGAGGAAAGCGTAGGGAATATTCCTTGCAAAGGAAGCAAGACTAGGACTCCACTTGTAATAGACTAGTCCTAATCCTAATAGGACTCCACATGTAACCCTCACCTTCAACTTATATAAGGAGGGGCAGGGCACCCCAAGAGGGACAAGCAAGAAAATAATCTCTAAGGCTAGACACAACTAAAGGGGAGCCGGCTTATACGGCATCTCCCTCATGAGCATAATGAGACTAGCCACAAACACCATGTAGGGCTATTACCGGATGATGTTTCCCAAGGCCCGAATCTGTCTAAATCCTTGTCTTGTGTGTCGCATCTCTCGTCCCAATCAACCCCTCTCAAGCTACCACATAGATGCGTTGAAGCTCTTACTCACCGGTGATGATGGAGTGTAGCGGCTGCGCTAGGTCTGAGAGCTTGAGCGGGTTGAGATCGAGCGGAGTAATGAAGTATGAGTTAGGGAGGGGTATCTATAGCCACGATGAAAACCGCCTGTCTAAAGAATTTGGACAAACATGCCCCTGACCCTTGCCATCCTAGCGACATGTGTCACCCATGTACAGAGAGGTGGAGATCATGGTAGATCACGGGTGAGTGGTTTAATCCTATCGTGGGATGCAGAATGGTTTGAGCGGCAAAAGCCGAAAATTTAGATATGAAAATTTTAATGTTTCATTCGCAAATTCTTCAGCTAACAAGGACATAGTGAAGATTTTGAACATGTTTCAAATAGAATGCACATGACGAATTTGTGAACAGACTGGGTTGAGTTTAGCATAGAGGGGGAACGGGTCCGATCACATTCACTTAGATGAAAAATCAACTTGAAGAATTATAAATAAGTGAATGTTGTTGAGGACATGAAACTCAAACATATATATAGGCGATAAAGAACACCAGTCGAAAAGGTTGAAGACTTTGCAAAGTTGAAGAATTAGAAAATTTGAAGAATTTGTAAAAATGAGGAAAAACTCAAATTGAAGATTTTCAACTTTTGTTGGTGGCGTGACCCACCATATAAGAACGATGATTTTAGATGCCACGTACAATTGTCGTAGGGATCTGAGAATCAAATTCTTTATTAATTTCATCACACTTAGAGAGTTAGTCTTCATTGATTGAAGAAAAACATTACCTCGTGTGTTGCACATCTAAGTCATCAATTTTGCATAAGTGTTAGGATGTGTGTCCTTTCAAAGAACATTCGAAGATTCTAAGATAGTTAGCTCACACTGCAACTTGCTAAATCTCTTCTCATCCAAGGGCTTCGTGAAGATATATGTCGGCTGATCTTCAGTCTTCACGTGGTTGATGGAGATGTCGCCCTTCAACACATGATCTCGAAGAAAATGATGATGAATCTGGATGTCCTTAGTCTTTGAGTGTTGAACTGGGTTATGAGAAATCTTGATGGCACTCTTGTTGTCTCAGTAGAGTGGCACATTCTTCATATTGATGCCACAATCCTTGAGGGTTTGCTTCATCCATAGCAATTGAGCACAGCAAGAACCAACAACAATGTACTCAGCTTCAGCAGTAGAGACTGATATGTAGTTCTGCTTCTTCGAGGACCAACATACCAAGGATCGTCCGAGGAAATGACATGTGCATGATGTTGACTTGCGATCCACCCGATCACCAACATAGTCAGAGTCAAAATATCCAATGATATCAAAAGCCGAGCCCTTGGGATACCACAATCCAAGTGTTGGAGTGTGATCTAGATATTGAAAAATATGTTTCACAGCATTATGGTGTGATTCCTTCGGTGTAGCTTGAAAATGGGTACACATGCAAACACTAAGCATAATATCTGGCCTAGATGCACATAAATATAATAAAGAGCCAATCGTGGAGCGGTATACCTTTTGATTGAAGTCTTTACCATTTTCATCGGTGCATAGATGGCCATTTTTGGGCATAGGGATTTTGACGCCTTTGCAATCTTGCATGCCGAATTTCCTCAGCACATCTTTGAGGTATTTCTCTTGAGATATGAAGATGTTGTTGCGTTGTTGATGAATTTGAAGACCAAAGAAGAATTTCAATTCTCCCATCATGGACATTTGATATTCCTCACTCATCATACAGGCAAATTCGTCACTATAACGTTGGTTAGTATATCCAAAGATAATATCATCAACATATATTTGGCACATGAATAATTCATCATCATATGTTTTGGTGAAAAGAGTTGGGTCAAGTGAACCGGGTTTGAAGCCTTTCTTCATGAGGAATTCCTTCAAAGTATCATACCATGCCCGAGGGGCCTGCTTGAGGCCATAGAGGGCCTTATTGAGTCTGAAGACTATGTGAGGATGCTTAGGATCTTCAAAACCTGGTGGTTGAGCAACATATACTTCTTCCTCAACCTTATCATTGATGAATGCACTTTTCACATCCATTTGATAAGATGATATTATGATGGTTAGCATAAGCAAGTAATATGCGAATAGCCTCAAGTCTAGCAATAGGTGAAAAAGTTTCATTGAAATCAATTCCTTCAACCTGTTTGTAGCCTTGAGCTACAAGATGAGCCTTATTCCTCACCACAAGGCCATTTTCATCTTGCTTGTTGTGGTAGATCCATTTGGTGCCGATGATATTGTGCTTGTGTGGGTCTTGTCGCTTGACAAGATCCCACACATTGTTCAGCTCGAATTAATGTAATTCCTCTTGCACAGCTTGAATCCACTCAGGTTACAGAAATGCCTCATCAACTTTGGTGGGCTCTGTGATAGAGGCAAAAGAAAAGTGCCCACAAAAGTTAGACAAATGTGAAGCTTTTGAGCGTGTGAGAGGACATGTGCATTGATGTTGTCGATGATTCTCTGAATTTGCACTTCATTTCCAACGCGAGGATGAGCAGGTTGTCGACTTTGATTGGGCTCAGCATTTTCTTCAGAGTCATTTTCCTCAGATGCACCAGCATGATTTTCTTCACGATCTGGAATGACTTCTTCAGCAAATTCTTCAGTGGGTATGACATCCTCAGTATCCTTGAACTTGATGGATTCCTCAAGTGACATTTCATCTAGCACAGGAGGTAGGTGCTCTCTTTGTGAGCCGTTAGTTTCATCGAACCGCACATCTACAGTTTCAACAACCTTGTGGTGATAGGTGTTGAAGACTATGTAGGTGTGCGAGTCCTTCCCGTAACCAAGCATAAAACCTTCATGTGCTTTTCGTGCAAATTTAGAATTGTGATGAGGATCTCTAATCCAGCATTTAGCACTGAAGACTTTGAAATAACTCAGGTTGGGTTTCTTGTTAGTGAGGAGTTCATATGAGGTCTTCTTGAAGAATTTGTGAAGATATACCTTGTTGATGATGTGGCACGCAGTATTAATAGCTTCAGGCCAGAAGCGAGGAGGTGTCTTGTAATCATCAAGCATAGTGTGAGCCATCTCAACAAGAGTCTTGTTCTTGCACTCCACAAAGCCATTCTACTGAGGAGTGTATGGGGCAGATAACTCGTGAGTAATACCAAGTTCATCAAGATAGTCATCAAGACCAGTATTCTTGAACTCGGTCCCATTGTCACTCCAGATATTCTTGATCTTCACACCGAAGTTCATCGAGGCCCATGAGGAAAATCATTTGAAGACTTCCTGCACTTCAGTTTTGTAAGTGATGATATGCACCAAGGTGTAACGAGTATAATCGTCAACAATGACAAAGACATATAGAGATGCTACATTTGTTAGAGTTGCATAATGAGTAGGGCCAAAGAGGTCCATGTGAAGCAATTCAAAAGGATGAGTGGTAGTCATGATAGTATTCGAGGGGTGCTTGGCTCTGGTCATCTTTCCAGCCTCACAAGCCCCACAAAGATGATCTTTGAGGAATTTGACACTCTCGATGCCAATGACGTGCTTCTTCTACGCGAGTGTATGTAAGTTCCTCATGCCAGCATGACCTAGTCATTGATGCCATAACCATCCTTCTAAAGCTTTTGCAAGTAGACATGTGGCAGGCTGTGGTCCTGCAGAGAAATTAGCAATATACAAGTCTCTTCTCCTAAAGCCTTCGAAGACTTTCGAATTATCAGATTCCATTAGGACAATGCAATGATATTTACCAAAAATGACAACCATATCAAGATCACAAAGCATTGAGACAGACATGAGGTTGAATCCTAAGGACTCGACTAGCATGAATTTGTCCATGCGTCTATCCTTTGAGATCGCAACCCTACCTTGACCCAATACCTTGCTTTTGACTTTGTCAGCATAGGTGATATGCTTCAGATGCGATGGAGATAAAGCAGTGTCCATCAATAGGTTCATGTCACCGGTCATGTGATTTGTACATCCACTGTTGAGGACCCACTCAGTAGCTTTGGGTTGATCATCCCGCAGATGAATTAGTGCATCTTACAAACTCATATACTTCATCAGTGAAGAATATGACATCAAATTTATTAGATTGAATTTCATCAAGTAGTACAACAGATATAGCAGTATGAGGATGTGAGAAATGATTAATTCATTTCTTCATGATTAGCTTGCATCCTTTCAAGCATATTCAGGTCTCCAGCAAATTTATCAGACGTTCATGTTCGTCTGGAGACCTGTCCTTGCACAAGAAATTAGTTTTTTTTTCTTCACCACCCACATCTGGAGGGGTGGCAAAGAGTTCGTCATTTTGCGAGCTCCATAAGAAAAGGTGGCATTGAAGCCAGTGCACTTCGTTTCACAGAAAAGGGGTTAGAGTAAGCATATGAATAAGTAGAGAAATTCTTCGAGGACTTATACTAAAGTCGCTAAAGATTATCAGCCATAGTTTGAGTTCGATCCAATTCCTCACCCAACAGCACATCGCTTTTGTCTAGCAGACTTTGAACCTTTTCCAAAGCATTTTGTTGTTTGACGGCAATGTTAGCAAGTTTGGAATAACTAAGTTTAAGATTTCCATCAGATTCATCCTCACTAGATTCAGAGGAGGGATATTTGAGTACCTTGGCACATTTTGCCATGAAGCAATAGGTAGGAGAGTAGTCATCGCTGCCGTCGTCAGCAGTGTTGGGGAAGACATTTTCCTCAGTGTTGAAGATGGACTTGCTGACATAGGCAGTAGCGAGGGCTAGGCTCGCCACACCAGAATCTGACTCCTCAGATTCCTCCTCGTCCTCATTTTCCTCATATTCAGCTTCAGAGTCCATTTCCTTGCCAATAAATGCCTGAGCCTTTTTGGAACTGCTCTTCTTGTGAGATGAAGACTTTGAAGATTTTGATGATGAGGACCTTGAAGATTTCTTCTTCTTCTTTGAGTCATATGAACTATCATCCTTGTACTTATTCTTCTTTGATTCCTTCACCCACTGAGGACAATCAGTAATGTAGTGGACAGGTTTCTTGCATTTGTGGCAAGTCCTCTTCTTGTATTCGCGGGATGAGGAATCTGGTCTCATGTCATCACCTCTTGAAGGTTTTCCAAAGCGACCATGCATTGAGAACTTCTAGAATTTCCTCACGAGCATTGCTAGCTCCTGGCTTAGTTCTTCAGGATCACCAAGTGTAGCGATCAGACCTCAAACAGTCTAGTCTCTGTGCATCAGTGTCATCCCTGGATCGGTAATGCTGACACGCACAGTACTTGGGGATTTATAACAGAGTCTCAATCACACACTTATTACATTAAATGTCTCAAAAGAGAACTTATTACAATACTATGGCTTAAGGCCATCTAAATAAGATAACAGTGGAAGACTTGGAAGCTAAAGTGAGTCCATCAACTCCAACGGCATAGCTGAGTGAACGACAACGACCTAGGGCACCTTACTCGTCGTCTGAAAAGTCTGCAACATAATATGTTGCAGCACGAAATGGGTCAGCACATGGAATATGCTGGCAATGTAACACCAAAGAGTAATGAACAGAATAAATGCTATCACTACATGCACATATGGCTGGTGGAAATCTCTATGGTTAAAGTTTTGCATAAAGCCAATTTTCCCTACATCAAAGGAATAAATTTTATTTAACTATCATGGTGGTTGTTAAACATTGAGAAGGTTCCTCCAACTCAATCCCAATTAAGAAATATCAATTAACCCAACAAATTAATTTAGAGTGATGAGATCAACATGATAATCCAAGAACTAGATACTCAAGATGTCCATAACCGGGGACACGGCTAACCATGATTAGTTTGTACACTCTGCAGAGGTTTGCGCACTTTTCCCCACAAGACTCGATCTCCTCCGTTAGATTTCTCGCACTACATGATGTTTGAGAAACAGATGACCGAGACACAGTCTTTCAGAAACATTAACTCTTTACTCTGGATGGACAGTTACACCTACTTTCCCCTACATCTGCTAGCCCACCACTGAAAGAGGTCATGCAACATACTCAACTATGCTAGAGCCCATAATAGCTTGTGGCTGCACATGGAAGTTTCTAGCATGAATAATCTTATGATCCCATTGAGCCTGGGTGGCAAACCGTAGGATGATCACACGGGTACTCCGGGATATCCTAGGACAACACTGGATTCTCCAGGTGCCCGCAACCAATCCACCCAGATGTGTGTTTAAGTAGCCACCTTAAGTTAACCATTAATTAACAATTCTCACATCTGTCATGGATACACTCACCTAATCCACGTCTACGAGCATAGCATAGCAATCCTGATCATAACGTAGAAGTAACTCCCAAAGGTTTGATAATAAAAGGACAATAGGTTCTACCTCATCATCTACTTCCCAAACCCATATGTTAATCAGATCCTAACCAAGCAATGTTTGAGGATTGTAACTAATACATAAAAGCTGGGTAATAAAGGGGTATGATCAAAGTGTTACTTACCTTGCTGATGATCTACAAAACCTAGAGACTCGTAGTAGCACGCTTCGCACTCCGGGAATTCTATCGCAAACAAACAATAGCATATATAAGCTATCAAAC
The DNA here is from genome assembly GCF_018294505.1 of Triticum aestivum. Classification (NCBI taxonomy): domain Eukaryota; kingdom Viridiplantae; phylum Streptophyta; class Magnoliopsida; order Poales; family Poaceae; genus Triticum; species Triticum aestivum. The sequence continues at coordinate 322,977,240 of NC_057798.1, forward strand.
AAGAAGCACGGGTAAAACTCAAATAAAAAGATCTAACCAGAAAGTTCAACTGAAGAACTCCCGTTTGCAAAAAGAATCAACTCAAACAAGCAACGAAACTAAAAATATGAGCGAAACAAGATTTGTTAACTAATCTGGACTAAAGTCAAATTTTACAGTACCAAAATCATGTTCAAGTTGGTTAAACAGAAAGAGGGCTTTGAGACGAAGATTTAGGCGCTGGTTTCACCTAATTTGGTTTACCAAGCAAAAAGTTATACTAGATCGAAGATCAGGGCAGAAATCACGATCGAAAAAAATCGCGGATAAAACCCTGGAAAATAAAACGAGACGAATAGGCTAACAAATGAACGTTCGTTAATAGAACCTAAATGGTGAACTGCGTTCGTTAAACGAACGAACGGACGAACATCCGCTAAACAACAAAACCGAAAAAAAACTGAACCGATCTATTTAAAAAAATAAATAGATCGAGGGTTTCTAAAAAAACCGAACGGTTTTTGACTAAACCGAAAAAAACGAAACGGCGGCGGTGGCGGTGGCTACCTCCAGCAGGGCTCCGGCGTGGCGGGGCGACGTCGACGGGGCTCCGGCGGCTCTGGCTTCGGCGGCGAGGGGCGACGCCGACGCGGGCGGCGAGGCCCGTAGGCGGCGGCCGCTTTGGGGCGGGGTGGCGGTGGTTGGCGGAGAGGGGCAGCGGGGGGGTGTCCGACTTGGGGAAGGGGCAACCCCGAGCGGCGGCGGCGGCGGCAGCAGCCCGGACTCCGGCGGGAGTCAGCTCGGGCATGCCCGGCGAAGGCGGCGGCGCTGGTGGGCCGGCTTGGCGGCTGGCACAGTTCGGTCCGTGGGACTTTTTTTTAATAATTCCGCTGAAACGGAAAAAAATCCTAATAAAATATAAAATAATTCTAAAAATGCCAAAAACAATTTTCACCGTCTAAATAGAATATTTAGAACAAAATGAACATTTTTCTGGCCTAAAAATGCAATTTTGAAAACATGCATATTTTTCTAATTCTAATAAAATAGCAATAAAATCCAAATAAAAACTTTAATTGATTTTAACATTTTTCCCCAATATTTCTTTTATTTTGGAGAAGTCATTTTATCCCCTCTTTTATTTCATTGGAAATATTTTTGAAGAGGAAAAATAATTAAAACCAAAATGATCCTCTTTTCAAATTTGAGAAAATTCAAATATGAAAATAAACGAAATCCCCAACTCTCTCCGTGGGTCCTTGAGTTGCTTAGAATTTCTAGGATCAACCAAAATGCAATAAAATATGATATGCATATGATGACCTATGTATAACATTCCAAATTGAAAATTTGGGATGTTACAAACCTACCCCCTTAAGATGAATCTCGCCCTCAAGATTTGGGTTGGCCAGAAAATAGGTGCTGGTGGTCCTTTCGTAGGTCTTCCTCTTGTTCCCAGGTGGCTTCATCCTTGGTATGGTGGCTCCACTGAACTTTGCAAAGCTTGATAACCTTGTTGCATGTGACTCGGTTGGCAAACTCGAGAATCTTCACTGGTTTCTCCTCGTAGGTCAAATCACTATCCAGCTGAATCGCTTCCAGTGGCATAGTATCTCTCAGAGGAATATCGACCATATTCATGTGCCACTTCTTCAACTGGGAAACGTGAAACACATCATGAACTCCTGACAATCCTTCTGGCAATTCGAACTTGTAAGCAACTTCTCCCATATGTTCCAAAACTTTGTATCGTCCCACAAAACGTGGTGCTAACTTTCCCTTAACTCCAAAACGCTTAACTCCTCGAAGCGGGGACACTCGAAGGTACACTCTGTCTCTGACTTTGTAAATTGTCTCCTTGCGCTTAGAATCTGCATAACTCTTCTGCCTATACTGGGCTACTTGAGTCTATCCCGAATCAACTTAACCTTCTCTTCAGACTCCTTAATCAAATCTGGTCCAAACAACTAACGGTCTCCAACCTCATCCCACAATAACGGTGTCCTGCACCTCCTTCCGTACAAGGCTTCAAAAGGGGCCATCTTCAAACTGGCTTGATAGCTGTTGTTATAAGAGAACTCTACATTCGGCAGATTGTCGTCCCAACTAGATCCATAATCTAGCACACAAGCTCTCAACATGTCCTCTAGAATCTGATATACTCTCTCGGTCAGTCCATCTGTTTGTGGATGAAAGGCTGTATTGAACTGTATCCTAGTACCCAAAGTCTCATGCAACTGATTCCAGAACTTTGAGGTAAACTGAGTTCCTCTATCTGACACAGTGGTCCTCGGAACTCCATGCAGACATACGATCCTGGTCATGTATATCTTTTCCAACTTCGCACTTGTATAAGTGGTCTACACTGGGATGAAATGAGCTACTTTCGTCAACCGATCGACTACAACCCATATAGAGTCATAGCCTGAATGAGTCCTGGGCAATCCCGTGATAAAATCATGTCAAGCTTGTCCCACTTCCATTCGGGTATCGGCAATGGCTGTAGCAATCCTGCTGGCTTCTGGTGCTCTACGTTAACTGTCTGACATACATAACATACTGCTACATACTCCGCAATATCCTTCTTCATTACTGTCCACCAGAAACTTTCCTTCAAATCCACATACATCTTAGTGTTTCCTGGGTGAATCGATTATGGCGAATCATGGGCCTCCTGCAGAATCAAATTCCTGATCTCGGGGTCATTAGGCACATATATGCGATCCTCAAACCATAAAGTATCATGCTCATCCTACTAAATCCTTTAGCTTTTCCTTTGCTCATCCTTTCCTTTATCTCGGCAATCTCCTTGTCTGTCTTCTAGGCTTCTCTGATTTTATCCATCAAAGTCGAATGAATTTCCAATGCTGCTACATAACCTCTCAGAACTATTTCCAAACATAGCTCGCGAAGATCTTCCGCTAACTCCTTGGGTAATCCTCCGGTCATGAGCGTATTGACATAACTCTTGCGACTCAACACATCGGCTACTATGGTTGCCTTTTCGGGATGATAGTGCAACTTCATATCATAATCCTTAATGAGCTCCAACCATCTCCTTTGCCTGAGATTCAACTCCTTCTGTGTGAAGATATATTTCAAACTCTTGTGATCCGTGTATACCTCATAGTGGTTTCCGATGAGAAAATGTCTCCATGTCTTCAACGCATGCACTACGGTTGCTAACTCCAAATCACGGGTAGCATAATTTAACTCATGAGGTTTAAGCTGTCGTGAGGCATATGAAACAACTCTTCCCTCCTGCATAAGCACTGATCCAATTCCTCGACGTGTAGCGTCACAATACACTTGATAATCCTTTCGTTGATCTGGAAGAATCAACATTGGGGCTGTAACCAAATGTTTCTTCAACTCCTGAAAACTAGCTTCACACTCCTCAGTACATTTGAACTTGGTGTCCTTCTTCAACAACTCTGTCATGGGCTTTGCAATCCTGGAGAAATTCTCAATGAACCTCCAGTAATAACCTGTGAGTCCGAGAAAACTCCTGATCTCTCCAAGTGTGGTGGGTGCCACCCATTTAGTCACAGAAACAACCTTGGTGGGGTCTACTGCTATCCCTTCTCCGGATATAACATGTTCGAGAAATCCAACTTCCTTGAACCAAAACTCACACTTGCTGAACTTGGCATATAACTGATGTTCCCTGAGCTTCTCGAGAACCAAACACAAATGCTCCTTATGCTCCTCTTCATTCTTTGAGTAGACTAATATATCATCAATGAACACCACGACGAACTTATCCAAAAACTCCATAAACACCTTGTTCATCATGTTCATGAAATAGGCAGGCGCGTTAGTCAGACCAAATGACATAACGGTATACTCATATAGCCTGTACCTTCTGGTAAAAGTTGTCTTAGGTATATCCTCCTCTTGAATCTTCAGCTGGTGGTACCCTGATCGCAGATCGATCTTGGAAAATACTTTAGCTCCTTTCAACTAGTCAAACAAATCATTGATCATCGGCAGTGGGTACTTATTCTTGATCGTCACTTCATTCAACGCACGATAATCAACAACCATACATAATGATCCATCATTCTTCTCCACTAAAAGTATTGGGGCTCCCCAAGGTGAGAAACTTGGTCGAATGTAAACTTTATCTAGTAACTCCTGAATCTACTTCTTAATTTCCTCCAAATCTTTTGCGGGCATCCGATACGGTCTCTTAGATATTGGCCCAGTGCCTGGAAAAAGCTCAATCAAAAACTCAATGTATCTATCCGGTGGCATGCCTGGCAACTCCTCTGGAAATACGTTGGGATAATCCTTCACCACTAGTACTTCCTCCTGTACAACTCCTGATAAGGAATTCACTTGAGTCCTCTTCGGCACATGCCAGAATACATACTTGATCCTTCTTCCTTCTGGGGTGGTGAGCATAATCGACTTACTAGCGCAATCGATGTTTCCTCCATACATCGATAACCAATCCATACCCAAAATCACATCCAACCCTTGCGACTCTAGAATTATCAGATCCGAGGGGAAAACATGCCTACCTATGGTCAATGGCACCTAAAAACATCCTTGGCTTGCCATATGCTCCGCTCCTGGGGAGCTTACTAACATAGGTGTCCTAAGAACTTTGGTGGGCAACTTATACTTATCCACAAATCACCTTGATATGTATGAATGCGATGCACCAGTATCAAAAAGAACGACGGCAGTAAATGACTTAACAAAAACTTACCTATAACTGCATCTGGCTGCTCTTCAACCTCCTCCACCCTAACGTGGTTCACTTGTCCCCTGTTGAAAGGGTTGAGTTTCTTCCCAGAGGTTCCATTGCCATTTCCATTCTTTGCTTCAGAACACTCGGTGGCGTAATGTCCATTCTTCCCGCACTTGAAACAAGTAATGTGACTTAGATCCTTCTTGGCGGGCATTGCTGGGTTAGAACGGTTCTGGCCGTTGCTTCCTCCATCCCCATTCCCATTCTTGGGGCCACTATGGTTATGCGAACTTCCTCCATTAGAATTATGGCCTCCATGGTTATGGTGAATGTGTGCTCCCGAGTTCGGGGTAAAACGAGCTCTCTGCTGAGCTCCTGAATTGTACTTCCCTTGTCCATACTTCCTCTTGTGGCTATCTACCTGTTGCTGCTTCCCTTCAATCATAAGAGCTCTATCTACCAACTCCTGGTAGTCGTTGAATGTTGCCACCATCAACTGCATGCTCAGCTCATAATTCAGTCCTTCCAGAAACTTCTCCTACTTAGCAGCATCTGTAGCTACATCATTAGGGGCATAGCGTGCCAACTTACTAAACTCATCCACATACTGGCCCACTGTGCGTCCTCATTGGCGCCAATTGTGAAACTCGTGCTTCTTCATGTTCATAGCTCCTGCTGAAACATGGGCAGTGCGGAAAGCCTGCTGAAACTTGTCCCATGTAATAGTGTCATGGGGTAAGTGGCTGTGATATTCTCCCACCATGAAGCTGCGGGTCCATCAAGCTGATGTGCGGCAAAACGCACTCTCTCTGCAACTGTGCATCCTGTAGTGGTCAGCTCCCTTCCAATCTTGCGGAGCCAATCATCTGCAACAATCGGCTCGGTGCTACTAGAGAACACCGGTGGATTCAGCCTTAGGAAACGGGCTAAGTGATCAACATGTGGTGGTGGTGGTGGGTTGTTGTTGTTATTGCCCTGGTTTTGATTCTGAACTAGTAGCTGCATCAAGGTATTCTGCTGCTGGATCAACTGAGTGAGCTCCGGTGGGAAAGAAAATCCATTGTCACGTCTCGGAGGCATCTGATGGGTTTAGAAAAGGTGAGAAAACAGAATAGAATGAGGTCTAAAGAGAAAACACTACCCATATGCTCATGATACAAACACAATCATATCACTTCAATCAATTCAAACAAGGGCTTACAATCGGTCTAACTATCGTTACAAGTGCTCGGACTATTTTATATACACGGGGGAATACTACTACTGATATGGTGGTCGACTAGAAGTTTTGATCGGTGGAAGACTCCATGATATCCGCTCCAGCTTCATCAATGTAGTCATCATCGCTATAGTGAGGGTCAGAATCGGTGTCGTTGATGATGATGTAGTCCTCTAAACGAATGTCCTTGGAATGGTCGTCATCTCCTCCTGGCACGGGGTCTCCCATGAATACTCCTATCTTCCTTGTCAGGTCATCATTCTTCTCCACTAGTATTGTCATTTCCTCCTCATATCCATCGCGTGTAGACTTGAGTTCCTCCTCTAGCTCCATAATCCTACTCATCACCTTCTCCAGATCTATCATGCTTGCGCACATCTGGTTCTCCTGGCGACGAATGTGCTGGTTTAACTCCTGGATGAAAGCTGCAATGGACCTGTCCTTCCTGGTGCTTATCATCTCCCATTGCTCATCTCGGCGCCCACATATTTGGTAAATAGTGTCCTTAAGATCCTTGTGATAAACTTCTCCAATGCGTCTCATGGCAATATGGGTTGCCACGCTCTTTCCTAGACTCCAGGTTGGTGCATCAAAGGAAAACTCTATGGGCTCAGTGATTGGCATGAATGTCCTTCCTGGAACTTGAACTCGAATCATCCAATGATCCTCTTCTGGTAAGGTGGCGATGTAGGTCCCGGTGAAGCTTGGTATTCCGATGTTTAGGTACCTAGTAACTTCCTTCAAGTGTCATCCAAAAGGTGTATCTTCATCCGGTTGTGTAAACTTGTTCCTTGAGTCCGCCACCCTATAGAGTGGAAAAGGAGAGGAGTCAGAAATGAGTAGAGAAGAGTGACCTATGGTTTAACTTAGTGGTCGTGTCCTCTGATATCATCTCATAGCGACCAGACCTGAAACAGTCTAGTCTCTGTGCATCAGGGTCATCCCTGGATCGGTAATGCTGACACGCACAGTACTCGAGGATTTATAATAGAGTCTCAATCACACACTTATTACATGGAATGTCTCAAAAGAGAACTTATTACAATAATATCGCTTAAGGCCATCTAAATAAGATAACAGCAGAAGACTTGGAACATAAAGTGAGTCCATCAACTCCAACGGCATAGCTGAATGAACGACAATGACCTAGGGCACCTTACTCATCGTCTGAAAAGTCTGTAACATAATATGTTGCAGCCCGAAATGGGTCAGCACATGGAATATGCTAGCAATGTAACACCAAAGAGTAATGAACAGAATAAATGTTATCACTACATGCATATATGGCTGGTGAAAAACTCTATGGTTAAAGTTTTGCATAAAGCCAATTTTTCCCTACAGGAATAAATTTTATTTAACTATCATGGTGGTTGTTAAACATTGAGAAGGTTCCTCCAACTCAATCCCAATTAAGAAATATCAGTTAACCCAACAAACTAATTTAGAGTGATGAGATCAACATGATAATCCAAGAACCAGATACTCAAGATGTCCATAACCGGGGACATGTCTAACCATGATTAGTTTGTACACTCTGCAGAGGTTTGCGCACTTTTCCCCACAAGACTCAATCTCCTCCGTTAGATTTCTCGCACTACATGGTGTTTGAGAAATGGATGACCGAGACACAGTCTTTCAGAAACATTAACTCTTTACCCTGGATGGACAGTTACACGTACTTTCCCCTACATCTGCTAGCCCATCACTGAAAGAGGTCATGCAACATACTCAACTATGCTAGAGCCCATAGTAGCTTGTGGCTGCACATGGAAGTTTCTAGCATGAACAATCTTATGATCCCTTTGAGCCTGGGTGGCGAACCGTAGGATGATCACACGGGTACTCCGGGATATCCTAGGACAACACTGGATTCTCCAGGAGCCAGCAACCAATCCACCCAGATGTGTGTTTAAGTAGCCACCTTAAGTTAACCATTAATTAACAATTCTCACATCTGTCATGGATACACTCACCCAATCCACGTCTACGAGCATAGCATAGCAATCCTGAGCATAACATAGAAGTAACTCCCAAAGGTTTGATAATAAAAGGACAATAGGTTCTACTTCGTCATCTACTTCCCAAACCCATATGTTAATCAGATCCTAACCATGCAATGTTTGAGGATTGTAACTAATGCATAAAAACTGGGTAATAAAGGGGTATGATCAAAGTGTTACTTGCCTTGTTGATGATCTGCAAAACCTAGAGACTCGTAGTAGCACGCTTCGCACTCTGGGAATTCTATTGCAGACAAACAATAGCATACATAAGCACTCAAACAAGAAGCACGGGTAAAACTCAAATAAGAAGATCTAACCAGAAAATTCAACTGAAGAACTCCGGTTTGCAAAAAGAATCAACTCAAACGGAGCAACGAAACTCAAACTACGAGCGAAAAAAGATTCCTTTACTAATATGGACTAAAGTCAAATTTTACAGTACCAAAATCATGTTCAAGTTGGTTAAACAGAAAGAGCAAAAAGTAATTTGGATTAACGAGCAAAAAGTTATACTAGATCGAAGATCCGGGCAGAAATCACGATCGAAAATAATCGCGGATAAAACCCTGGAAAATAAAACGAGACAAACAGGCTAACGAAATAACGTTCGTCAACAGAACCTAAACGGTGAACTGCATTCGTTAAAACGAATGAACGGGCGAACGTCCGCTAAACAACTAAACCGAAAAAAAACCGAACCGATCTATTGAAAAAATAGATCTAGGGTTTCTAAAAAATGAACGGTTTTTGACTAAACCGAAAAAAAAAGAAACGACGGCGGCGGCGGTGGCTACCTCCGGCGGGGCGGGGCGGTGGCGGCGGGGCTCCGGCGGCTCCGGCTGCGGCGGTGAGGGGCGACGGCGGTGACGCAGGGCGACGGCGGCGCGGGCGGCAAGGCGAGTAGGCGGCGGCGGCTTCGGTGCGGGGCGGCGGCGGTTGGCGGAGAGGGGCGGCGGGGCGGGCGGCTTTATAGGGGGGTCGGGTGGGGTGTCCGACTTAGGGAAGGGGCAACCCCGAGCAGCGGTGTCGGCAGCAACCCGGACTCCGGCGAGAGTCCGGCTCGGGCACGCCCGGTGAAGGCGGCGGCGCTGGTGGGCCGGCTGAGCCGCTGGCCCAGTTCGGTCCACGGGACTTTTTGTTTTTGAATAATTTTGCCAAAACAGAAAAAAAATCCTAATAAAATATAAAAAAAACTAAAAATACCAAAAACATTTTTCTCAGTTTAAATAGAATATTTAGAACAAAGTGAACATTTTTCTCGCCTAAAAATGCAATTTTGAAAACATGCATATTTTTCTAATTCAAATAAATAGCAATATAATCCAAACAAAAACTTTAATTGATTTTAACATTTTTCCTCCAATATTTCTTTTATTTTGGAGAAGTCATTTTATCCCCTCTCTTTTATTTCATTGGAAATATTTTTGAAGAGGAAAAATAATTAAAACCAAAATGATCCTCTTTTCAAATTTGAGAAAATTCAAATATGAAAATAAACAAAATCCCCAACTCTCTCTGTGGGACCTTGAGTTGCTTAGAATTTCTAGGATCAACCAAAATGTAATAAAACATGATATGCATATGATGACCTATGTATAACATTCCAAACTGAAAATTTGGGATGTTACACCAAGGCTGCTATCAGAATCTTCTCCTTCAGATTCGGAAACTGCCTTGGCCTTCAGTGCACGTGATGTTCCATAGCTTGGCCCGTAGAGGTCTCTCTTCTCAGCAAGTTGGAACTCATAAGTATTTAGCCTCTCAAGGATATCAGTAGGATCTAGTGACTTGTAATCTCCACATTCTTGGATCATCAGTGCAAGTGTATTGAATAAGGAATCAAGTGATCTCAGCAATTTCTTCACCACCTCATGGCCGGTGATGTCTGTGGCACCAAGTGCTTGAAGCTCATTTGAGATGTCAGTGAGGCCATCGAAGGTTTGATAAACATTTTCATTTTGAGTCTTTTGAAGCGGTTGAAGAGATTGCGAAGAACGTCAACTCGAGAGTCACATTGAGTTGAGACTCCTTCGTTGACCTTGGACAGCCTATCCCAGAAGAGCTTTGTTTTCTCCAAAGCACTCACTCTGCCGTACTGTCCTTTGCTCAGGTTGCCACATATGATATTCTTCTCTTGAGAGTTGAGTTTCATGAATCTCTTCACATCAGCAACGTTCACAGAATGAGTGATGGAGGTAATGCCATTTTCCACAACATACCAGAGATTGTTGTCAATTGCCTCAAGATGCATTCACATCTTATTCTTCTAGTAGGGGTTGTCCGTCCCATCGAAGAAGGACACCCAGGTGAGACATTGATCATGCCTACAGTCGACATAACTAAAACTCCAGGTGGTTAAACAAAAATCACACAGAACAAGGGAGTACCTTGCTCTGATACCAACTAAAAGTGCGTTATATCGACTAGAGGGGGTGAATAGGTGATTTTTACAAATTAGTCACTGAGGAAATTTGAAGTGAGGAATTTCCAAAGCAACGAACTACTAGCAATGAAATAAGTACTCAGGTACAAGCATAGCAAAGCAATAGCATAGCCATCATGATGAAATAAAACATACACAGAGCATAGGTAGCATGAAAAACAAGATAAGCAGGCTGAAGACAAAGTGACTGAAGAAATATAATTGAAGAAATTGAGAAAGTCTTGAATCAAAGTCTTCAAACAGTAATGATCAAGTTCATCAACACATGAATGAGTAAATGAAAGAGTTGACGAAATCGAACCAGTAGCTTGGTGAAGATGCTGATTTGGTAGACAAGTTCCAACTGTTATGACAGTTGTATGTTTGGTTGGAGCGGCTTGGTATTTAAACCTGAGGACACACAGTCCTCACCGTATTTTCCTTGAGCTAAAGTCACACATACCTCGCCCAATCACTCGTGGTAAGTCTTCAGGTGACTTCCAAACCTTCACAGACTTGGTCACTCGGTGATCCACAATTCCTCTTGGACGCTCTAGACCATGACGCCTAACCGTCTGGAGGATGCACAGTCCTCAAAGGTAACAAGCCTCAGTTCCACATAGGAACAATCTCTTCAGGGATGCTCAATCACTTGGGTTGTAGGTGTTTGTGTTTTTGGTTTTCCTCAGTTGATGATTTTCGCTCAAAGTCCTCGGAGGATGGGATGCTCTCAATGACAAGTGTCGGTTTCTCTCGGAGCAGCCAACCAGCTAGTGGTTGTAGGGGGATAATTATAGCCTAGGGAGCATCCCGACATGATAAAACATAAATGCCCTTCAATGATATGACCGTTAGGTGGGTAGGATATTTTGGACAGCTAGCGCATAGCACAACAACAGTCGGAAATTTGGGCTCTCAAATTCCTCAGGGCTATCATGTTCCTCACATGTAGGCAATCCACACTGGCGAATTCCTAACTCCTCAGTTAAAACAAATTCCTCAGAGAACATAAGATCTTTGTCTATGTAACTGAAGAAATTGGCTGAACTGTATGAGATTTCCAATGGCTTCACTCGAAAGGATTGGGTAGGTGTAAGCTTCGAGATGAGCATCACTTGGAAAGTGTTTCCTTAGTTTTACCTTGACCCCTTTTAACAGTATGGTGTTTCCTATGACTCAATAAAGAGAAAATGAAACTACGAAAATAAAAGTATTCACGCTTCATAGTCCTTGCATTAATATCAAAGTCTTCAGGGTCACACCAATTTCCTTAGTTTCAAAGTCTTCAAGAAAACCAAAGTCTTCAAATGAAGACATTCATTTTTAGGGCTCGACTTTCATTGTAAATATCAAACTTCTCATGGACTTATAGAACATGTGTACACTCACAAACACATTAGTCCCTGAACCTATAAGTCTTCAATACACCAAAATCACTAAGGGGAATCAGATGCACTCACTGGAACCCGAAGCATGCACGTGTGGTGAACCGTTATGTGATGAACTCGGAGCACGATTTATTTTTTGATTGTCTTCCTTATGAGTGGCGGTCGGGGATGAGCGATGGTCTTTTGCTTCCAATCTATCCCCCTAGGAGCATGCGTAATAGTACTTTGTTTTGATGGCTAATAAAATTTTGCAATAAGTATGTGAGTTCTTTATGACTAATGTTGAGTCCATGGATTATACGCACTCTCACCCTTCCACCATTGCTCTCCTCTCTAGTACCACGCAACTTTCGTTGGTGCATTAAACCCACCATATACCATTCCTCAAAACATCCACCATACCTACCTTTTATGACATTTCCATAGCCATTCCGAGATATATTGCCATGCAACTTCCGCCGTTCCATTTATTATGACAGGTAACATCATTGGCATATTGTTCTCATATGCATGAGGCATTCATATAGAGTCATACTTTGTTCTAGTATCGAGTTGTAATTTCTGAGTTATAAGTAAATAAAAGTGTGACAATTATCATTATTAGAGCATTGTCCCATGTGAGGAAAGGATGATGGAAGCTATGATTCCCTCACAAGTTTGGATGAGTCTCCGGACTTCAAAAAAAATGAAAGAGGCCAAAGAGCCCAGAATAAAAAAATGATGAGAGAAAAAGAGAGAATGTACAATGTTACTATCCTTTTCCACATTTGTGCTTCGAAATAGCAGCATGTTCTTCATGATAAAGAGTCTCCTATTTTTATCACTTTCATATACTAGTGGGATTTTTTCATTATAGAACTTGGCTTGTACATTCCAAGGATGGGCTTCCTCAAATTTCCCTAGGTCTTCGTGAGCAAGCAAGTTGGATGCACACCCACTTAGTTTTCTTTTGAGCTTTCATACACTTATACATCTAGTGCATCTATTGCATGGCAATCCCTACTCATTTGCATCGATATCAATTGATGGGCATCTCCATAACCCATTAACTTGCCTAGTTGATGTGAGACTTTCTTCTTTTTTTGTCTTCTCCTCACAACCTCCACCATATTCTATTCCACCTATAGTGTTATATCCATGGCTCATGCTCATGTATTGCGTGAAAGTTGAAAAGGTTTGAGAAAACCAAAAGTATGAAACAATTGCTTGGCTTGTCATCAGGGTTGTGCATGATAAAATGCTCTGTGTGATGAAAATGGAGCATAGCCAGACTATATGATATTCTAGCGATAACTTTCTTTGGCCATGATATTTTGAGAAGACATGGTTGCTTTATTAGTATGGTTGACGTATTATTGTTTTTATGTCAATATTAAACTTTTGTTTTGAATCTTATGGATCTGAATATTCATGGCAGAATAAGAAGAATTACATGCGTAAATATGTTAGGTAGCATTCACATAAAAAATTTCGTTTTTATCATTTACCTACTCGAGGACGAGCAGGAGTGAAGCTTGGGGACGCTTGATACGTCTCCAATGTATCTATAATTTTTTATTGTTCCATGCTATTATATTATTTGTTTTGGATCTCTTATATGCATTAATATGCTATTATATATTATTTTTGGGACTAACCTATTAACCTAGTGCCCAGTGCCAGTTTCTGTTTTTTCCTTGTTTTTGACTTTTATAGAAAAAGAATATAAAATGGAGTCCAAACGGAATAAAACTTTATGGTGATTTTTCTTGGACCAGAAGAAACCTACGAGACATGGAGAGGATGCCAAAACACCTATGAGGCGGCTACAATCCATATGGGCGCGCCCCCAGGGCTTGTGGGCCCCTCGTAGCTCTTCCAACCCTAACGTCAGCACTATAAATCCTCAAATATTGCCCCTATGCCAGAGGGCACACCAAAAATACTTTTCCGCTGCCGCAAGCTTTTGTTCCCATGAGATCCCATTTTGGGGCGGCACTACGCCGGAGGGGGATTCAATCACGGAGGGCCTCTACACCAACCTTGCCGCCCTTTCGATGAAGCGTGAGTAGTTTACCACGGACCTAAGGTTCCATAGCTAGTAGCTAGATGGCTTCTTCTCTCTCTTTGATCTTCAATACAATGTTCTCCTCGATGTTCTTGGAGATCTATTCGATGTAATTTTCTTTTGCGGTGAGGTTGTTAAGATCCGATGAATTTTGGATTGATGATCAGATTATCTATGAATATTATTTGACTCTTCTCTGAACTCTTTTATGCATGATTGAGATAGCTTAGTATTTCTCTCCGATCTATCAATTTGGTTTGGCCTACTAGATTAGTTTTTCTTGCAATGGGAGAGGTGCTTTGTGATGGGTTCAATCTTGCGGTGTCCTCATCCAGTGATAGTAGGGGTAGCGAGGCCTGTATTGTATTGTTGCCATTAAGGATAAAATGATGGGGTTTATATCATATTGCTTGAGTTTATCCCTCTACATCATGTCATCTTGCTTAAGGCGTTACTCTGTTCTTATGAACTTAATACTCTAGATGCAGGCAGGAGTCGATTGATGTGTGGAGTAATAGTAGTCGATGCAGGCAGGAGTCGGTCTATTTGTCACGGATGTGATGCCTATATTCATGATCATTGCCTTAGATATCGTCATTACTTTGCGCTTTTCTATCAATTGCTCAACAGTAATTTTTTACCCACCGTATGCTTTCTTCGAGAGAGAAGCCTCTAGTGAAACCTATGGCCCCCGGGTCTATTCTCCATCATATCTTTTCAGATCTATAAAATCAAAAACCCAAAAATACCTTGCTGCAATTTATTTGTGTTTACTTTATTTTGCTTTTTACTTATCTTTTAAATCTATCTCTATTAGATATCACTCTTGCAAGTGACAGTGAAGGGATTGGCAACCCCTTTTTCGCATTGTGTGCAAGTGTTTGTTAGTTTGTGCAGGTGTGTATATTGGGGACTTGATGTGCCTCCTACTGGATTGATACCTTGGTTCTTAACTAAGGGAAATACTTATCTCTACTTTGCTGCATCACCCTTTCCTCTTCAAGGGAAAAAAATGACACAAGCTCAAGAAGTAGCAGGCACCTACGCGTAGCCCGGGCTCACGCACATCAACCTCGGTAAGCGGAGCAAGTTGGGGTGGCTGTGAACGTCACTGACGATCTCGGTTGTGGCGGTTGGAGCTCGAGCGAGCTCGAGATTGGAGCTACAATGGGCGTGGCAATGCGGCTGTAGCACCTATGGTCTCTACGCGGTGCGGTGACCATGACGGACGCACTCCCGGGACCCAAAGGTCACCGGAACCACGTCGGTGTTGAGGTCAGGCGATAGTGGTTCTTGGTCATCGGCGAAGCATCGGCTACGGCATGAAAACAAGGAGAGGAATAGGGGGTTAGGATTGTGGCCTCACAGTGAGCACACTGGGCGGGTTGGCGAGCTCGGGGGAGCACCGGAGTGAGCAGATCCGCGAGGGGGGGTTCCAGCTTCTGGGGTATGAAGAAGATGACATGGAGGCGTTTTGGGCGTTCGGCATTCCACGACTTGCTGGGAGGAAGAGGGAGACGAGGCGGAGCCGTTGGACATGACGGTAGGGCGGGGCAGTGGCGGTGGCCGTGGTTGTGGTGAGCGGCGGCGACGCCCACGCTCGGGTCCGCTGCAGGGAGGGAGCAGAGGAGGGAGAGGAGCACGGGAAGAGTGAGAGAGAGACCAGGGGTGCATCGTAACACCAGGGGCGTCATGGCCGTCGAGGAGGCAGACGAACATGGTGGAGGTGGGGCGTGTGTGTGCGCATGCGGTGGGCACACACCCTCCTGCTCACTGGCAGGAGGTTGAGGACGGTGGCGAGGTGAGTGAGCACTCTCTCTCTGTCTTTTCTATATTTCTTCTGTTTTCTATTTTCTATATTTGTTTTAAATGTGGTTTGTTAACCAAATAACATTATAAAATTCTGGAACTTTTTGTGGGAAATAACTGAATTATTTCTGGGGTCCTCAACCAATTCCAAAATTATTGGAGCATACATAAATATCTATAGGGTTTAATGGCTCCAATTCAAATATAATATGGTTTAATTAAAAAATCCAGAATGTCCTAGAAATATGTGCGTCATTTTTGGCAGAGGTTTTCACCTTAGCCAAGAATCATGACCTTTTCTGAAGGGTATTTTGGGTTCATTGAAAAGATTTATATTTGATACTAGTTGAATTTCATCTGGTGCTAGGGTTTGAGCATCCCCATTTCAAATTCATTTAAACTTAGACATGATGCATGGATGCAAATGCCACTATTTACAAACAAATTCTAGGGATGTGGCATCATTTTGCCTTTTTATACATTACTTGAGTTTTCTAGGATGGGCGTAATTCACATTTGAGCTACATGCACATGCTCTAATGCACCAAAATGGGTTGAAAATCATATAGGTGTCCTTGGGTGAATGTTTAGGTCCCATGCAAGAAATGGGAATGAATTTTAAACATCTCGGCATTGTGGCTCGACCGGAAACATTGAGAAACTTGGTTTTTAAATTCCTACCAATCGAAAACTCACCTGAAAATCAGGAAACTCAGCATGTTGCCCTCACATGTCACCAACATGTTGTGGTATTTTTTTTGTATGATTCGTGAAGGCGCACACATTAACAACCAACATAGTCATTTTGGAACAAGAGTTGTCATGTTACAATCGGAAACAAAAGTTTTACTGAAACCATGGGCATTCTACTAACCATTTACTTGTCGCCACGTGTCCCCTTTTTTTATTGGCTAGGAGGCGCCGTGCGTGGTAGCTATTGGAGTACGGGAGGCATGCGAGTAGACCACTATATGTGCTTATCGGGAGGCGAGCCCTTTGACCTCCATCCGCCGCCCACCTCTCTCCTAACTTGTCCATTAATGGCGCCCAAGTCCCTGTTTTATGGTGTGGCTATGTCTCACTTGACTGAGATTTAAGGGAGAAAAATGAAAATCTGAAAAGAAAATTGTGCACGAATCTTGATGTAAGATCTGACAGACATGTATAGCATCATCTGAGACTTATAGCAAGACTAATATAAATATAATGACGATGGCAGTGGATAACAATTGTCTTACATATTTAGGAAGATAATTATTAATGCCACATGCAGCAACGCCCGAAATACACAAGGGAAAAAGAAGAAGGAAGACGCACACAACAATCTGGGTCGCTGCTATCTACTTTCTTGATGCGTTGTTGTAGATCGTGGAGACTAGTTCTTGTGGCGAGCAGCGATAATCTCTTTCATGTCCTCAATACGCTACTTGGCAGCATCCACGAATTCCTCCCCCAGCCTTTGGCGCTCGATGCGGAGCATGGCATTCTCGTCCATAAGTTTCTTGACGATGATGCCCATCCTCTTCAACAAGGTAGTGGTCTCCTCATGTTGCTTCGCCCTTCCAGCAATCTTCGCCCTCAGTAGGTCAGGCTCAGTGCAGAGCTTCGCCTTGTCCTCCCTTAGTCCCCGGATGACACCGGTAGCATTTTCAAACGAGGCATTCATCTCGTCTTACAGCTTCATCCAGCCAGAGATCCGATCCATCAGGTTATCAAGAATAGCACGCATGCGCCTGTGAGAGTCCTCGCCTTCCCGCGAGACATTTTCCTAGGCCGCCGCGGCACGGGAGGACCTCTCTGCTGCAACCGCGGCATGGAGGGATATCTCTGCTACTTCTGCGGTGCAGCCGGACCAGACTACTACTTCGACAGTGCGGCGGGACCTCTATGCTGCTTCGGTGGCGCGACGGGATCTCTGTGCTGCTACGGCGACGCGGCGCGACATGTCGGCTACTTTTGTGGCGAGGTGGGACATCTCTCGTGCTTCCGCCTCCATGCTCGCATCTCCCTGGCAGTAATTTATCGACCCGGAACTGATGGGGGCCATGGCAGATGCAAGGGAACAATGATGAAAGACTTGTTTGTTTTTGTTGATGAGCAATTGAGGAGCAATTGCTATCATCTTGGAGTAGGTAGTATTTATAACCGAGTAATATGATACTAAGTGGGAAATCGTTTGGGTTTCGATTGGAGTGAACATGTTTGCAATTAAATATAGCGTGGTAGTAATCTGGAATGCGACGGGAAGCTAGCTCAAAATTTATTGACAGTTATAGTTTTGAAGTGCGGCACGATTCCCGAATGGCGTAACATGGGCACGTGTTCTTGGATGTGTACGTGGCATTTGCACCATAGGGTGCACCACAATAGGCGATGCCAGCACATGACTTGTTCCATCAACCGTGCACGCTCGTTATTACCATCGCGCACACTTCTTTTAATTAGAATGTATGCCCATCTTGCGCACACACACCTTGATCTGTCTAACTGTTTCTTTTTGTTGTGGCTAATCGCAAACAGTTCATCCGCGTGAAGTGTATGCCGTCAATCGCGCACACCTTGATCTGGCTGACCGTTTCTGTTTTGTTGCCTAATTGAAAATATTTCATCTAAGTGAACTATATGCCGTATATCGCACACACATGTTGATATGGCTGACCGTTTCTGTTGTGTTGCCTAATCACAAAAAATTCATCCGAGTGAACTGTATGTTGTATATCACACACACCTTCATCTGTCTGACTGTTTCTGCTGTTATGCTCATCGCAAATAGGTCCTTTGAGTGAACTGTCTGCCATGCATCGCACACGCAACTATAATCCGAATCGTGTATGATGTCTCTACCAACGCAAATGTATTATATCTTTTTGATGGGTTTTTTACACCACCGTTTGCGATTAATGCATCACACACAGTTTCGTTGAAGGGTCTCTGATTGGAGTCTCGCGTTAGTAGCATCCTGCAGTTGTGAGTAGTTTACTTTGGTGTGTGCAATTGTCATGTGTGTACTAGCCACCTATGTAATTGGATGTTTAATTTGGTTATGCAATCATGTCCTTATCAGTATAATTGTTGTTGTTCTGTATGCAATGACATCGCACACGGGCCATACTAGGGAAACCGTCGCTGATGGATTCATCAATCGCTGAAAATTTTATACCAGCAAGCGTTTCCTCACAACACACACAGCTTATTAGCATCAATTGTCTGTGTTATTGTCGGTCTTCGCACACATTTCTAATTACGGACCTGTTTGGCACGCATCACACACATCTTGTTAAGTTGAAACATTTTTGTTCTCTTGGCTCAACGTAAAAAGTTCATCCGAGCGAACTGTATGCCCTCTATCACACAGCTTGATCTTGCTGACCATTTCTGTTGTGTTGCCTAATCACAAATAGTTCATTCGAGTGAACTGTATGTCGTATATCGCACAGATCTTCATCTTGGCTACCCATTTCTGTTGTTATGGTCATCGCAAATGGTTCATTCAAAAAAACTATATGCCATGCATGACACACACAACTATAATCTAAATCATGTTTGATGTCGCCACTATCGCAAACAGTTTGTATCATTTTTTACGGTTTTCTTACAACACCATTTACGATTAATGCATCGCACATAGTTTCGTCGGAGGATCTCTGATTTTAGTGTCGTGCTAGCAGCATCCTGCAGGAGTGTGGCCGGAACCCCACCCATGCGGATCATGCATGTGCAGTGTAGGATGCACCGTGATCGAACAGCAATCCATGTCCCTCTCATCACACACACGCAATTGTAGCTGGATTGGATTTATATGCGCAAAATGTCTAGAAAATGCACATAATCGCCTAAATAGGGTAAATGAGCCCGGAAAACTGCCAAATTTGAACACGGTGATTTGCATGGTGTATGTCCATCATAGAAAAAAAGTCAAGGACAAAGGATGAAGGAAATTTGGATTCCCCTTCAATCTTGGTGATTTCCATCTCGAAACCACGAAACCTCCTCAATGATGGTTGGATTTATGAAGAGAGTGTGTGATGACATAGGCCAACCCGTCTCAAATTTTTTCCAGGGCATGGTGAGGCCATACCATGGCACCATGCCAGGTGTCATTTTTTTGAAGCATGTCATTCATTTTTCTATAGTTGAAAAACCAATAAAGGACACATTTGTGGTTGAATCTTACCACACATATCCTTGAAATCTATTCCCATTCCTTCTAAAAGGCATGAGAATTTACTAAATACCACAAGCATGGATTTCTGGGCCGTTTTGTGCATTTTTCATGCACCAATTGTTTGAATTTGAATCATGTGCATTAATGCCTAGAAAATGCACATAATCACATAAATATGGTAAATGAGCTCGGAAATGTGCCAAATTTGAACATAGTGATCTAGAGGGTGTATGCTCATTGTAGAAAAAGTCAAGGACAAAGGACGAAGGAAATTTACATTCCCCTTAAATCTTGGCGACTTCCCTCTCGAAACCACGGAACTTCCTCGGTGATACTTTGATTTATGAAGAGCATGCATGACAACATAAGCCAACCATTCTAAAAAAATTACTAGAGCATGGTGAGGCCATACAATGGCACCATGTCAGGCGTCATGTTTTTCAAGCATGTCTTTCATTTTTTTATAGTTCAAAAACTAATAAATGACACATGTGTGGTTGACTCTTGCCACACATATCCTTTAAATCGCAGCCCATTCCTTGTAAAAGGCATGAGAATTTACTAAATACCACAAGCTTGGTTTTCCACACTGTTTTTGTGCGCTTTTTCATGCACTGATTATTTGAATTTGAATTGTGTTCATTAATGCCTAGAAATGTACATAGTCACATAAATATGGTAAGTGAGCCCTGAAAAGTGCCAAATTTGAACACGGTGATCTGGAGGGTGTATGCTCACCGTAAAAAAACTCAAGGACAAAGGACGAAGAACAAAGGAATTTTGGATTCCCCTTCAATCTTTATGAGTTCCCTCTTCAAACCACGATCCTCGGAGATGCTTCGATTTATGAAGAGTGTGTATGACGACATAAGCCAAACATTCTCAAATTTTTACCAGGGCATGGTGAGGCCATACCATGGCACCATGCCAGGCATCGTGCTTTCCAAGCATGTCTTTCATTTTTCTATAGTTGAAAAAACAATAAACGACACGTTTTTGGTTGACTCTTGCCACACATATCCTTGAAATCTCTGCCCATTCTTTGTAAAAGGCATGAGAATTTACTAAATATCACGAGCATGGTTTTCCAGACTATATTTGTGCATTTTTCATTCACCAAATTTTTGAATTTGAATTATGCATGTTAATGCCTAGAAAGTGCACATAATCGCCTAAATATGGTAAATCAGCCCGGAAAAGTGCCAAATTAAACACGGTAATCTGCATGGTGTATGTTCATCGTAGAAAAAACTCAAGGACAAAGAAAATTTAGATTCCCCTTCAATCTTTTTGATTTGCCTCTCGAATCCCCAAAACTTTGCTTGGTGATGGTTGTATTTATGAAGAGCGTGCATGATGACATAAGCCAAACATTCTGAAATTTTTACCAGGGCATGGTGAGGTCATACCATGGCACCATGCTAGGCGTCATGTTATTCAAGCATGTCTTTCATTTTTCTATAGTTGAAAAACCAATAAACGACACTTTTGTGTTTGACTCTTGCCACACATATCCTTGAAATATGTACCCATTCCTTGTAACATGCATGAAAATTTACTAAATACCACGAGCATGGTTTTCCAGGCCATTTTTGTGCATTTTTTCATGCACCAATTGTTTTAATTTTAACTATGTGCATTAATGCCTAGAAAAATTCACATAATCACCTAAATATGGAAAATGAACCTGGAAAAGTGCCAAATTTGAACACGGTAATCTGGAGGGTTTATGCTCATCATAGAAAAACGCAAGGATAAAGGACGAAGGAAATTTGCATTCCCCTTCAATCTTGGTGAGTTCCTTGTCGAAACCACAAAACTTCCTCGATGATGCTTCGATTTATGAAGAGCGTGTGTGACGACATAAGCCAAACATTCTCAAATTTTTACCAGGGCATGGTGAGGCTGTACCATGGCACCATGCCAGGCGTCATGTTTTTCAAGCATGTCTTTCAGTTTTCTATAGTTGAAAAACCAATAAACAATGCCTTTGTGGTTGACTCTTGCCACACATATCCTTGAAATCTCTACCGATTCCTTGTGAAAGGCATGAGAATTTACTATTACCACAAGCATGGTTTTTCAGACCGTTTTTGTGCACTTTTTCATGCAACAATTGTTTGAATTTGAATTTTGTGCCTTAATGCCAAGAAAATGCACATAATCACATAAATCTGGTAAATGAGCAGGGAAAAGTGCCAATTTTTAACACGATGATATTAAGGGTGTATGCTCATTGTAGAAAAACTCAAGGACAAAGGACAAAGGTAATTTGGATTCCCCTTCAATCAAGGTGAGTTCCCTCCTCGGTGATGCCTTGACTAATGAAGAGTGTGCAGGATGGCATAAGCCAAACATTCTCAAATTTTTACCAGGGCATGGTGAGGCCATACCATGGCACCATGTCAGGCATCATGTTTTTCAAGCATGTCTTTCATTTTTCTATAGTAGAAAACCCAATAAACGACACGTTTGTGGTTGACTCTTGCCACACATATCCTTGAAATCTCTGCCCATTCCTTGTAAAAGGCATGAGAATTTACTAAATACCACGAGCATGGTTTTCTAGACTGATTTTGTGCACTTTTTCCTGCACTGATTGTTTGAATTTGAATTATGTGATTAATGCCTAGAAAGTGCACATAATCACCTAAATATGGTAAATGAGCCCGGAAAAGTTTCAAATTTGAACATGGTGATCTGCATGGTTTATGTTCATCATAGAAAAAAACTCAAGGACAAAGGATTAAGGAAATTTGGATTCCCCTTCATTCTTTGTGATTTCCCTCTCGAAACCACGAAACTTTCCTCGGTTATGGTAGTATTTATGAAGAGCAAGCACGATGACATAAGCCAACGTTCTCAAAATTTTACCAGGGCATGGTGAGGCCATACCATGGCACCATGCCAGGCGTCATGTTTTTCAAGCATGTCTTTCATTTTTTTCTATAGTTGAAAAACCAATAAACGACAGGTTTGTGGTTGACTCTTGCCACACATATCCTTGAAATATCTGCCCATTCCTTATAAAACGCATGAGAATTTACTAAATACCTTGAGCATGGTTTTCTAGACCATTTTTGTGCATTTTGTCATGCACCGATTGTTTGAATTTAAATTATGTGCATTAATGTAGGGTGTATGTTGATCGTAGAAAAAAAACTCAAGGACAAAGGACGAAGAAAAATTAGATTGCCCTTCAATCTTGGTGATTTCCCTCTCAAAACTATGAAAATTCCTCGGTGATGGTTCGATTTATGAAGAGCGTGCATGACAACATAAGCCAAACCTTCTCAAATTTTTAGCAGGGCATGGTGATGCCATACCATGGCACCATGGCAGGCGCCATATATTTCTAGCATGTTTGTTATTTTCTATAGTTGAGAAACCAATAAACGACACGTTTGTGGTCGACTCTTGCCACACATATCCTTGAAATCTCTGCCCATTCCTTGTAAAAGGCATGATAATTTACTAAATACCAGGAGCATGGTTTTCCAGCCGTTTTTGTGCCCTTTTTCATGCACCGATTGTTTGAATTTCAATTGTATGCATTAATGCCTATAACATGCAGATAATGGAGTAAATATAGTAATTTAGCCTGAAAACGTGCCAAATTTGAACACGATGCATTGGAGGGGGGGTATGTTGATCATAGAAAAACTAAGTGACAAACGAAAAAGGAAATTTGGATTCCCTCCAATCTTGATGATTTATTATCGCACATGGTTCATCTCCGTCGCCTCTTCGAACCATGTGCGTTCACCCACACAACAAAAAGGAAAAATAAAACCCTCACCCCCTCCTAGTTCGTCCCCACTCACTCACCACGCACACCTCCACAACTCCGCACCTCATCAACTTCTATCGCGGCGGCCACCCCTAAGCTCGACAGTTGTCAATGGCGGGCGGCGGGCGCACTCTAAACGGCACGGGATTTCGCCCCTACCGCTTGTCACCGCCTATCTGCACCGACTTGCACTGACTTTCTGGACTCTGTTCGATTGGGTTTTTTTTTCCAGCATTAGGCCGGGGATTATTCTCATGGATAAGGTAATTTAACAAAATATTCACTCATCTCTTATCTTAGTCCATCTGTCCCTGTTAAACAACTGGCGGAAATTTTTGTGGATTCATTTTTCTTCTTGCTGATTCGAGGGTTTTCATTCAAGTGCCCAAAGTGCAAGCACAAATCAGGCCAGTGTGGTCGCGGATAGTCCGAAATGAAGTTCGATCTCACCATACCAGATGACTTCAAGGAGTGCTCGATATGTTCAATCTCACTCCACCATGGTTGGCATGGCCTAAATTTTTAAAACTATACCGTATATTGCTACATCTGGATAAATGGTATGATGCCACATGTAGCCTAGACATTGAAGATGATTTTTTTTCTAAATTAGGCAAACTAATGTTGTATTGTTCATTTAGTTACTCTCATATTTGCATGAAATCTTTGTTACATTATCTATTTAATTATTTATTTTTGTACTTTGCTTTCAGCTATATATTGTTCTATTCTCTCAATTACTCCCATATTTGCATGTTGCTTTGTTCTTTCAATATATGTAACAATCTTAATTTTCATTTCATGCAGTACATCCCTTGCTTTGCAAGAACATGTGAGAAGGAAATCTTGGCCCTTACTTTGTTGATGACTCCATGGATGTCATATTGACAGTGAAGCATGGATTTACAATGACAGTTATGGTGAAACTTAATAAAGATGGTCACTCCTATTTAGATTCGGACCTTTGGAGAAAAAAATTTAAGTTCTATGAACTGAAAGCTGGCAATAAAATTCTAGTGCCTGCACCACAGCCTGGTCTATTTAACATGGATGCTTACTTCCCCAATCATGAACCGATCACAGTCCGGTCGAGGTTAGTGTTTTTCAACTTCCTCCATGTTGGCATATTACTTAGCAAAATCGGGGGTATTTGTTGTGACTAACTGGTCACTATTTAAGCAACCAATTGTGATTTCATTTTCTGACTCTCTTCCTAGGTAGTAACAAATTCTAGTGACCAATTTATGCCCACTATTCTTCTACCGTATTCTGAACAAATAATCCCTTTCCACCTTTTAAGAAGGATATGTTGGATGCATAGTTAACGATGTGTATGTTACTCGGTGTACCAAAATTCACTGGAAAGATTTTAAACATGTCATAATTTTTTTTGATAATCTGACAGAGATAGCATAGTGTATGAATGCTAGATCTGGAATGGCATTAATTCTACCACTGGTGCACACATTGAACAAGACCAATTGTGTGCACAAAATGCTGGTACAAAGTCTTATTTTTGTGTTGATGTTCATAAACTATATATAGCTTCAATGATATGTTAACATTGATTTTAATTCTACATCGCAATAGAAATTTCCTACTGCAGCTATTCCTGAATCGATCTCCCGGCATGGTCGAATTACACTTGTACCTGCTAATAACACCAAAGTGATTGCAAGGTACTGCATTTCGCGTAGAAATGGAACCATTTAAATTAAGAAGTTCTTGCTTGTCGTGGCAATGCATCCACATTGGAAAATTGGAGACACCGTTCTACTCATGCTTTTGAGGATGAGATGCCGAGTCACCGTGATCAAGCTGCTTCTAGCGGATAGTTGTGGTTGTTAGCCCTCTGCCTCTTAAAATGTGATTGTTACTATGTTGAGTATGTAGATATGGACTAGTTGGTCGTGAAAATAGTTAAGTTCAGAATTGTAAGTACCATGTTACCTAGATCCGCCTTTTGTCGGATAGTGTCACCACTCTATATATGTTACTCATATGATGTTAGCCAAGTTCTTCTTAAATTTTTATGGAAAGTATTAGTATCCTACACAGTTCATTCAGGTTAAAGCGTGTGCCTGATAGAGTAGAGGATGTCCATGTTTTTGACTTGGCGATCAGCACCGATGTCCAGAAGGCATTAGGATAGTAATTGTCCACATTGCTAATTCAGATAATATACATATAGGCCATTCCATACAATTGACATATTTGAGATGCATGAACAAATCAATCGAGCATACATATTGGTCCAATGCCTAGTTCGACAAGTAATTTACAAACCATTAGCTCGCTAATTTACAAGAATAATGAACCGCGCACGCACAAAAGAGCTATTGTGCGCCTGACGCCGACCCAGCATGCATGGCTGCCATCGTCCATCAGCGTGTTGATCCTAGGCTCAGGAGGAGCAGAGGCCGCCAAGTCAAAGACCTACACACCTTGATCGATCGAGGCTGGGGCAGCCTCCACATCGGGGATTGCCGGTACTGCCACATGCACAGCACTCACCAGGGCTACCATGACTGCCGGGTCTGCCCCGACGGCGTACGGCAAGACGACGTTGGCTCTCGCCAGGGCTGCCGTCATGGCCCCTAGGCATGCCTCGGCGATGTCCAATGTTGCGCCCTCCTCCATCAGGGACATAAGTATGAGCCTCGTGTGGCGGTCGCCACTGCCGCAGTTGTCCTTGCGTCGTCACGGTTCGTGCTCCACCTCCCGCACCATCCGCCGCACTCTAGACCGAGCCAGTAGTATCGCTCGCTCGCGAACCCTGTCCGCTTTTAGGACGACCCTGGCTAACCCGTCGGCTTCCTCGTACCACATTTCTTACTTCCTTTGGCTGTCGTAGGGAGAGACGGCGGCATGGTCGTCGACCGCCAAGCCAACCATCGCGCTGCTAGCCTCGATTCTGCCGTCGCCCAACTTCATCCTGTCGTCGGCCATTGGGGGTATGCTGATATGTGTGGGTAACTAGCTAGCAAGGGGATCGGTATTTAGTCGACGCCGCCGGCCATTGTTGTGGTTATTTATAGCTAGCAGTTGGCTATGGGATTGAGGGTTTTACAGTTTACCCCTGTGGCTGCGCGCGAAGTCCTCGCTGGAGTGCGGGAAGACTAGGTGGAGCACACAATTCCCAGCACACAATCGTATGTTGTGTCATGTGCTATCACACACATGTCAACACAAGGACACATATGTGTAACTTACAAATTATCACACATGAGTATTTGCACCACACATCGTGTGCGATGCTCCTAGCCATCACAAACAACTCGTTTGCATTTTCAAAGTTTTTTCTACACACATAATCGCACACAGAACAACTGTAGAAACTGTCTGGAAGGGTTAGGCACACCATAAATATCATCTCTTTGCTCTCTATCGTCTCTTTCCTCTCATAGCCCCCAAATATGGCCTTCTTCTCCCCTCTCTCCTCGCCTCCACAAAATCCTCCACATCACACACGTCCTCAGAAAGCCAAACCACCCTCTCCATCGTGGAAAGCACGGGAGAGATGCAGCTCATACGCGCGCTGGAGCCCACTGCAGCGACAGAGGTACGCGCTAATGAGGGTGCGGCCACCTTGGCGGCAAGCATGGAAGAGTTGGCGGCTGCAGCATAACTGTTGGGGGCACGTGCGCTTATGTACGTGGAATGAGAGGTTGAGGTCGCGGCCTGGGCGGCACGCGATGATGAGCCCACCATTGACTTGGAGTTGGTGACATGCGTGGATTTCGCCGCGGTAAGGGTGGCAGACTCCTTAGGGTCTGCTAGTGCTCTAGCAATACACGCAGTAGATGCCTTTGTTGTTTACGGCCGCTTGGAACATATCCGTCAAAGGCACGTCGTACACGCGCGTTTGGCCATGGACAGGATTTTCCCTGAGCCCGGAGGTATTGTGATGGAGCAGAAGCAGACAAATGGCCGGGCCTGTGAAATGTTCAAGGACATGGTCATCACCGACCTGAATCTCGGCCCTACCTTCCGAGAGAGGATTTTGCATCAATGCACAAAATATTTCAACATCGTCGCACCAATAGGCCAGCCCCGCAACAACGCTGACGAGTAGCTACTTATATTTTGCTGTATTCTAAACCTTGTTGATATGTAATGTCGGTATTATGTTGTTTGGTTGATTATGTATGAGTACGAACAATAATTTGTGTAATCATTTTCTGAATCAGGTGGTTATTAGCACGAATTGTATGTGTTATTGTTGGTCTGTGTTATTACACAACTCTGACTATTGACCTGCCATCGGGTATCACACACATCTTATTACATCGAATCATTTGTATTACATTTTATCATTGCAAACAGTTCACCCGAGTGACCTGTTTGCCTGGTATCACACACATATTGTCACTTGTAAAAGTTTGTGTTATTTTTTATCATCACAAATAGTTCATCTGAGTTGCCTGTTTGCCGCATATCACAGACATCTTGTTAACTTGAACCATTTTTGTTATCTTGGCCCATCGCAAACAGTTCATCCGAGTGAACTGTATGGCGTGTGTTGCACACACCTTAATCTGTCCGACCGTTTTTGTTGTGTTGCCTAATCATAAATAGTTCACCCGGGTGAACTGTATGTTGTATATCGCACACACCCTCATCTGGCTGACCATTTCTTTTGTTATTCTCATCGCAAACATTTCATTCGAGTGAACTGCATGCCACGCATCGCACATCACTACAAAAAAATACACTTCCGTGATGATACGTGTTTGTCACAGAAGGTCACATTTTTTGTCATGCATGTACATCCATGACGATTTTATGACAGAATCAAGATAGTCATACCTGTGCTGTCGTAGAAGTCTTCCATGACATTACCAAAATTATCATCATGGAAGTGTCCACTTCCATGACAATAAATCGCGCGTCACGGAAGTGCTTTCGTCAAGGGTGACCGACACGTGGCATCCACCGTAACGGAACGCCATTAAGCTATCGGGTCCGGTTTTGGATCCGATAACCCGTTAACAGCCCGGACCAATGGGGATTTTCCATGTGTAAAATCATCATTGGCCGTAGGAAACACGTGTTGCCTCACCGTTGGGATAGATGTCATCCACTCATTGGACAGGAGGCGCCTATGATAGGTCGACACGTGGCACGGCCCAACAGTGGCCCATTCCGGTGAAAAAAGCTGGCCTAGTAAAAATTAGCAGGCTGGCCCATATAAGGCCTACCTGTGTCAGGTCCATTTAAGCCCATGGCTCATACGTGATGTGCCAATTCGGCCCGTCAACGGCCCGTTAAAGATTTGACACCATTGCAGCCCATCGTCAGTTCGAGCTCGTTAACAGCCCGCTATATATTTGGGCTCAATATCGGCCCGATGAGATTTCGGCCTGTTAACGGTCCATTTAATGGATGGGCCAATTTTCAGGATGTACATCTTTCGGCCTTTTAGCGACCCATTTAAATGTTGGGCTAATTTCCGGCCAGTGTGTCTTTCAGCCTGTTGACGGCTGTCGGATTTTGGGTTCCGGCAGACCCGTGAGGTTCGAACTCTGGGGTGCGCACGAAGATCTCTCCCCTGCCAACTCACGTCTCGAAGCATCGCAAGGGATCTAAGCTAACACGAAGAACACACAAGGGACACAAGGTTTACACTGGTCCGGGCCACCATTATGGTGTAATACCCTACTCCAGTGTGTGGTGTGGTGGATTGCCTCAGGGGCTGATGAACAATACAAAGGAAGAACAGCCTCGCGAGAGGTGTTCTTGAGCTGGTGCGATGAACTGCTTGGGTGAGCTCAGTCGCCTCTCTCTCTCTAGTCTACCCCCAAAAATCTCCCTCTACTCTGCGATGGCTAGCTCTATTTATAGAGGTAGGCCCTGGGCCTCTTCCCAAATAATGAGCGAGAAGGGCGCTAATAATTGGCCATTTTGAAGGGGGAACATCTAGTACACTTATCCTGACTAAAGTTGGTCTTCGACTGCCAAAGACTCTGATGATGACGCCGTCCTGGGCTCCACGGTGACCTCCATCCTGCCGCTCCGCCGGTCTTGGTCTTGTTGCACCGAAACGGTAACCTTTGCCTGATGCCTTGGCCTGTGCTTGCCCCCTTTGCACCAAGGGGGAAACAAGGACACTGCACAGGTCGGCGCCCGCCTGGTGCCCGCCTGGTATCGATCGTCATGGCTTGCGTCACGGGCACCTCGCGAGGTACCCTGCCTTGATCTCTCCGCCTCCTCGCGAGCCCGCCTAACGAGGCTGCTCCTGAGGAAGCTTCCTGTCGTCCGCTCCGCGAGGCTTGGCCCCTCGCGAGGGTCTTGAGCTTGAGCTGATGAAGCCGGGCTGCACTGGGCCTCCGCTTGAGCCACGCTGCAGGTCGCAGGCAGGCAAGTCTGGGGACCCCCGTTCCCAGGACGCCGACAGTAGCCCCCGGGCCCAAGGCGCGCCCGGGCTTGGCTTAGCAGAGGAGCGAAGGGGCAAGTGTGAAGCGCCGCGGGCCCCAATAGCCTGTGGCCTTGGGCGCCGTGTGGCGATTGATTGGACGTGGGCGTCCACGCTTCCCCACGACGCCTCGTCAACCGCATGACTTGACAAGTCCCTGCATGCAGAAACGGGTCATGATTACCTGCGATCATGGTGGCCGATGGTTGGCCTCCTCCGGCTATAAGTACGGAACGGCGCGAGCCCTTCCAGTCCATTCCTTCCTACTACTCCCTTTCTCCTTCTTCACCTCTCCCCCTTGACTCGTCGCGCCCCATGGCGCCCACGAAGAGGTTTTCGACCGCGAAGAAGGGGAAGGCCCGCCGGGAGGGGCCTGACTCTCCTCCAGCTAAGCGCGGCCGGGGCCGTCCCCGCAAGCATCCCGTGACTCCCGCGAAGACTACCCGAGGCCTCGACGGAGGCCGCTTGATCAGTGGGGGGAGATGCGCCATGACCGCGCGACCTCCCCGCCCTCGATTCCATTCTGCGGAGGTGCTGCCGGAGTTCGTTGTTTGGTCGGAGGATCCGGCCGGTACTTGGCTTCAGCTCCCTTGCTTCTTCGCTGGCGAGCTGCCAGCTGGTGCCATGAGTGGGCTCTCGCTCCAGGCGGATGGCTGCTGCAGCAGGGCCTCTTGGGTGGCGGTGGAGGTTTCCGTTGCCGGGAACGTGGCGTTGACTCGCGGCTGGCAGACGTTTGCCCGCGCGTGTGGTCTTGGCCAGTGATGCACTCTCCATTTCAAGTTCGACGGCGACGCCACCCTCTTCATGAGGGTGTTTAGAGGAGATGGCCGCCGCGCTGGGTGCTGCCCCGAAGGTGACGACGACGGCCGTCCGCTCATCCTTGGTGACGGCAGCGGCGAAGACAAGGTCGGGCGTGCGCCCGGCGGCGCCCGCAGCTCTTCGAGCTTCGGCGACTCTCCTTCCGACGACAGCTCCTCCAGCGGCGGCCGCGACCAGCCATCGCGCCGTCGTGCTCGCTTCTAGGGGGGAGGTGGATCGTCCCACCGCCACGCCCAGGTGAAGCGTGAGGAGGAGGCCGCCTGATCCCCGGAAGATGACATAGATCTTCCTCCTTGTGTTGTAGACGGTCGGACCGCGCCTATTTTGCTTTATCTGCATAGAGAGAGAAGTATGAAGCCCCGCGAGGGCGTGCTAGACTATTGCTTTTAATTATCATGTTGTTCCTTCTATCTTCGTGCCGTGCTATGGTGATGCATGCTTATGCGTAGAAACAACTTAGCTCGGTAGGGGGGGGGGGGGGGCACTCGTTGTGGCGCCAGCCTCGTGAGGTATAAACATCTCACTAACCATACTTGACATTTCTTGGTCGTGCTATGGTGCTGCATGCTTATTCTAATTTGAATTTTTTGGTCTATTTTTTAGTAACTGAATGAATCCGAGTTTTGTAATAAACATCGAACCATTCCGTTTTCTAAATTTTAACTTCTAGTTTTTTATAAAAACGGGAAAAAATCATTTTTTGAGCTAGTTAGTTATTTTACTTTGATCTTCTTGGATTCATTCATTGTTGTAACAAAAAACTATTTTTTTTGTACGTTGTTTCTATTTGAACTTCCAGGTTTCTTAGAAACTGGAATAATCAGATTATTTAAGAACGTTGAACAACCTTAATTTGAACTTGAATTTTTTAGAAACGCGGAAAACAAATTATTTTAGCATTCGATCCTTTGTTTCATCACTAGCAGAATGTTCCTCTCGTACGTACTCCCTCTGTAAACTAATATAAGAGCGTTTAGATCACTATTTTAGTATTCTAAACGCTCTTATATTAGTTTACGAAGGGAGTATTAACAAAAGCACCTTTGTGTGCTACAAATGAGTAAATGACATCCATGCACAAGGCACTCGAATCACAATATTAATAAATAATTTGGCTACAAATCAAGCAAAAAAATAAATAGTGAACACATGAAGTCATGCGCCCATTACCCACAATGAAATAATACTAAATAGTACAAAGTAATTTCACAAATCTGTACCATAGCATGGATCTCCCGTGGATATGTTCAGTTGTACCACTCAATGAAGAACCCATAACAAAAACTATAGGAGAGATCAACAGAGGTCAGGCCATAAAAATTCAAGCTTTTTCCCATGATTGCACTACACATGTTCAGATTTTTCACCAGTATTTTTAAGTGTGCTGCCCTCTGAACCTTTGACATTTCCTTCTTATATAAATGATCTTGAACCCCCTGGAAACTTGTGAGATATGATTGCATCTCTCGAAAGCCATCGACCGCTTCAGAACAATTCCTGGAATCCTCTCACACCGTGCATAAAACTTGGCCTATGGTCCCAATAATAAAATTTCCGGTATCCTTCTTCAATCGCCATCAACATTGCTGTCCCTGCCGGTCAGCTATCAACTTACGGTTCCGAACATACTAGCTTTAGCAAAATGCGTACGAGCTGCTAAAGAAACTAAAGATCGTTGGCGAACAACATCGGGCATTACCTTTGTTGTCTTTTGAACTTCATGGTTTCTTGATTCTGATCTTGCGATTTATTTTAATTTTTTGCAGGGTGCAGGGAGACTGCCGGTGCTGGGAGGACGGGCTTCGTTCCCTCAAGTAGTCGCGTACACTGCCGCACAGGACGGTAGCAGGGGAGGAAAGAGAGACAGACCTGGCAACAAGCACTATAAGATGATGAATACAGGGGACCATCTACTTATAAGTTCAAGAAAAATATATAAGCACATCAGACCATGTACATCACAGCGTGAAGCAAAGGAAAATCAAAGTGAACACTTAGCTACAATAGTTTCCTTAGATATATGAACGCAAACGCATCCTGGGCAAAGAAATGCGGGGAATATCTCAATCGAAAGAGAAGCACTAGTAGATGTTGTGTTTTAATGCACTGCTACATCTCATTTTTTCTCCTTTTCTTTTCCTATTTTCTAGCCAATTATAAAGTGCTTATAGCAAAATTATAACTTTTCCCCACTCCACGATAAAAGTGCTTGGGATGGAAGTATTTTGCGCAGTAAATAATTGGGCAAATAATAGAACATGAACAAAGAAAAATTAAACCAAAGGGAAACACGATTACACAACAGTTCTATCTTCAGCTAGCCATTTCATCAAACATGTCTTGTGCACCTTTTGGTTTGGCACAAGATACAGAGAGAAGGAAGCGGGACTTGCTAGCAGTAGCTGCTGCTCCTTGTGTGTCACTATGAAGCTGGCGTACAGACGACGACTTACCTCTTCATCAACTTGTGGGAGAGGTGGCTACGGTGTGGCATGCAGGCGACACGCGGGGTGTGGGGGCGCTGGGCGGAGCAGTCCGTGGCAGCGCGTGCGAGTAGTCCATATACTACACATGCTCTATATCTCCCTCTGTTTTTGCTTATCCATCAAAATCAAGGCGTCGACTTCATTAGGAGAAAAACAAAACTAGCATTGGCTGAAAGCGTAGCAGTAGCATTAGCAAGAAAGGCTACCTCTTGCATCTTCAGGCCGGTGGAGGTTCACCCAGCAGCAGCTGGCTAGGACGAGATTGCGTGCACCCTGCGAGCCAGACCCCAGGAAGGTCGAGGTGGACTTTGCGAGAAGGTCAACAAGCAGGTGAAGGTTCATGGGTTGGGGGCGCCGCGTCGGCAGGTGGATGCGATGTGGAGCAGCAAGAACGAAAGATTGGATCAAGGAAGGGGCAAACAGAGTTTGCGATTGCAATAAAAATTGAAACTAGCAAATTGAGGGGCTCGTCCTGGTTGTGGTCGTAGGCTCGATGGCCTTCTGCAGTGCTCCATCGAGGAAGCTGCCGGTCTCCTTCAGCTGTGAGTCAGGGAGAGCGACCCCCAGTGACTGGATCGTGGCGACGCATCCTGTCGAAGGCGCTCGGCCGGCCGGCATCGAGGGATAGCGCGGGGAAGGGAGCGCTGGGGTGGTGACTGATTTGCGTCGGGTGGCGGCCGGCGCGCATGGGGGCGGGGGGTGCTCGGGGGAGGCCGACCGGCCGGGATCCCGTGGTGGCGGAGCAGGGTAGGGCGGCGGTGGCGCGCGGGGTGGGCGAGGTAGTAGGCGGCGGCGGCAGCGCGCGGGGTAGGCGAGGTAGGAGGCGGCGCGGGGTGGGGCGTCGACGGCGGCCCCAGTGCGCGAGGTAGGAGGCGATGCGGGGTGGGCGAGGTGGGGGGTTGAGGGGAACGTGGGGAGGGAGGGAGGTTGCGGGAGAGAGGACAGGATTTTCATTTTTTTTTTCTCAGGAGTTCGGGAGGACCTCCGTCGCCCCGATTTGATACTACATACTACGCGTACATACTCTCCGATTTGATAGATACTACAAGTAGTGGTAACTACCACTGGTGGTAGATAAAATTTGTCATATATATATATATACACTCCAGAAATTGTTGGCCGTTTCTAGTCGATCACTAAACTTAATATTGTAAACTTCAATTTGATCAAGTTCAAAGTAGATTCAACCGAAAATAGCATGCATTCAAATATAAGCATAGATAGTTTTGCATAATCGAACATAAAACATAAATTTAAACTAAGATAAACTACTTTCGGTCGAAGTAGAGGTCGAGCCAATCCTTCCTCGTCAGGTACGGTGTGCCACGAGACGGGTCTGGGTCAGTGCTGTCATCGGGGTCGTTCGGGAAGGCACTCCTCCACTCGTCGATGTCGATCTCCTTGTCCTCGCCGCCCACCTCGATGCCCTCCGTGCCGCCGTCCTCGCCGCCTTCGACCTCGTTATTGGAGGAGCGGTAACCTCACCGCCTTCCACCTCATCATCGGAGGAGAGCGCGATAATCTCGTCGCCTTCGACCTCGTCATCAGAGGAGAGCTCGATAACCTCGCCGCTCTCCGTGCCGGCAAAGATCGCCCGCTCCGCCTCCACGAGCTCCGGGTGTTGCCAGTGGAGCTCTTGCATATAGGCCTCGTCGGTAGCCTCGACTTGGAGGCGCTCCCATGCCTCGCGGTCCTCCCGCGCCATAGCCGAGCTCACCACCCCTGGCTCCGGCGAAACGAGGTGGACCGGATGTGTGCCGAAGGGGAAATTGAGCCTAGCCGCCGCGCCGTGGTAGAGGACCTGCCAGCGGTCGTACTCCATGGCTACGAGCTCGGCCGTGTGGAAGATATCGAGTCACCAACGGGTGTGGGTCACCCGATCTGTAATATCGGTGACCCACATCCCCCACCGCCGCTGCCGGACCCCGAGGTAGGACCTCGTCGGCGGCCGGGTCCGAGGTAGGACGAGGAAGTCCTCGAACCGGCATAGGGGCGCGGCGGTGGGCAGATCGGGGGACTGGCGATGACGGATCAATAAAGAGCCCGTGGAGGACGACAGGGACACATCGGCAGCCACCTCGGCAGCCACCTCGTCGGCGTCGGGCGAAGAGGCCGTGATAAACCTCTCTTGGGCCATTGGCTCCTCGAGCTCCCCGGCACGCAGGCAAAGGTTGAGGATGGAGGCGGTGGTGACCTACCAATGGTTACGGGGGTGGTGTGTGTCGGTGAGCGCAGGTTTTGTGGAGTGTGTGGTGTGTGTGGATCAAGGGCAAGCAAATATTTTTGAGATTGGGAGGGATGCAGAGGCGGGAGTATTTGGGGAGTGAGTTAGTGTGCTGACACGCCGGTTGTCGACTGTACTATACACCTTCTCGCGTAAGTCATAGGCGTACTATACACCGACGATGCTCCAGGATATTTTGTACTGCATCTCACACGGTTGGTGATAATAAACTGTGTGGGATTTACTTGATTTTTCATTTTGATTTGAATTACATAATGGGGTAACATCGACAATGGACAGTGTTTGAATTGCTAGACCTTTTATCTGCAGTGAACATGCAACTGTATGCGTGTCGTAAAAAAATTGAAATTATTCAGGGTTCGTTTGGAAATTTTATACATTAAATTGGTTTTCTAGCAATTTCAGGTGCACAATTCAAAATTAAAGCACATCCTTCATTTCATAAAAACGGGTTGCAAAATCAAATGTCTGTCCTTGGTTGCAAGCTTAGGTCACATGCAAGAAATGAGAATGAATGTCAAACACCTTGACATTGTCGCTCAGCCGCTAATATTGAGATACATGGTTTTAAAATTCTAGTAAATCGAAAACTCGGCTGAAATGCATGAAACATGACATGATATCATGGAATGGCATCGACATGTCATGGTAAAAATATTTTCCCATTTGGGGCAGGTTTGGGTATAAGCTTCTCGCAACCGGAGCTTCTCTCACAACAAGCCAGATGGTTTCGGTAGGGAATGTGCCACCTTGGGGGACAAACGATATATGTTGCCTCTTCTTACTTCCTAATTTTTTTTCTCGTGTCAACATAGAACAACACGAGTGTTGTGTCATTTTTGGGAGCTTTTGGGGTTCGCTTGGACATTTTTATACATTAACTGAGTTTTTTATGCAGTCATGTGCATAATTCAAATTTGAACTACATGCACATGCTTCCGTGCATATAAAGTGGTTCAGAATTGGAATCTGTGTCTTTGGTTACATGCTTAAGTTTCATGCAAGAAATGAGAATGAATGTCAAAAACCTTGCCACCGTCGCTCGGCCGCTAACATTGAGATACATGGTTTTTAAATTCTAGTAAATCAAAAACGCGTTTGAAATTTATGAACCTTGACACGCTAGCATGGAACGATATCAACATGTAGTGGTAAAAATATTATCCCATTTGAGGCAGGTTGGGGTATATAAGTTTCTCACAAACCAGAGCTTCTCACAACAAGCCTCATGGTTACGGTAGGGAACATTTCACCTTTGTGGACGAAACGATATTCGTTGACTCTTCTTGATTTCAATTATTTTTCTAGTGAATAGAACAACATGAGTATTCTGTTAGTTTTAGGATTTTTTGGGGTTCGTTCGGACATTTTTATACAATAATTGAGTTTTCATTGCATTTATGCGCATAATTCAAATTTGAACTACACGCACATGCTCTAATGCATAATAATTGGTTGAAAATTCAAATCTGTGTCCTTGGTTGCATGCTTAGGTACCATGCAAGAAATGGGAATGAATGTCAAACACCCTGCCACATCACTCGGCCGCAAACATTGAGATACCTGTTTTTTAAATTCTAGTAAATCCAAAACTCTTCTGAAATTCAGGAAACTTGGCATGCTATCATGGGGCGGCATCAACATGTCGTGGTAAATTTTTTGTCCCATTTGGGGCAGGTTTGGGTCTAAGCTTCTCACAAACCAGAGCTTCTCACAAACAAGAGCCTCATGGTTTCGGTAGGGAACGTGTCACCTTTGAGGACGAAATGATATACGTTGCCTATTATTGCTTTCAGTTTTTTTTCTAGTGTCAACATAGAACAACAAGAGTGTTGTGTTAAAATTTGGAATTTTTCGGGGTTCGTTCGGACATTTTTATACATTAATTGAGTTTTCAATGGATTCATGTGCATAATTCAAATTTGAACTTCATGCACATGCTCTAATGCACATAAATAGGTTGAAAATTCAAATCCATGTCCTTTGGTTGCATGCTTAGGTCCCGTGCAAGAAATGAGAATGAATATCAAACACCCTGCCACCGTCACTCGGCCGCAAACATTGAGATACCTGCTTTTTAAATTAACCTCATTACCGGCTGTTCGTCAAAGTGATGGACGACGACCTCGCGGGCCCATAGAAAGCGTCACATGCGAGTATCGAGTGTCATGTAGGACAACCGTCGACTGCATGTGGCCAAAACATGTATGTTTGAAAGAGTTGTGTAATGTTTTAAATTATGAATTCACGACATTGATGTGGCACTAGCCTGCCTAACAAAACGGCCAACCCACATGGTGGTTCACAACTCGTAGTGTACTGCGAGCCACCCGCCATCCCAGACGCACACACCCACATACACATCGCGAATCCATCAGAACTACGATGCATGTTAAATTAATTATCCCGCGGTGAACATGTATATGTTACCATAGGAGGGAAGTTTTAATTTCGAAAAAAATCAGACATCATTAAGACGTTTAAGTACATTAATTGATTGATTTTCTACATGTATAATGTGCAAAAATCTAATTCGAGCTACATGCACACGTGGCAGTGCACTTAAATGAATTGCAAAAACACATGTGTCTCACTGGGTGCAAATTTATTCCCCGTGCAACAAATTTCTAGCAATGAGAACCTTGATTTTTAAATTCTAGTACATCCAAAACTTATTTAAAGTTCATGAAACTTATCATGTCGTCATATGGACACCAATACAAACTTGCATTGTACTATTTTTTGGTCAAATTTGAGACCAGTTTTGATGTAATCTTTATCTAATTACAAACGGAAGATTATTAATAATTGAGAACCAATATCCCAAACAGATTATTTATTCGAACTGTGAGCGTTAGACCAACAATGGATACGTGCCATGCTTCGATTAAGCAATAAAGCAACAACATTAAGCACCAAATAGAAAAACAATATACGTTGGATTATATACAATAAGTCATCAACATTCAACGACAACGAGGATACATGTTGGATTATAGATTATTTCCAACAAAACATTCTAGTAAATACTAAAGTTTTTCTCACACAACAAATAAGTGATGAAATGAATTCAGCTCAACCAATCCTCGGCGTTGGAAACGCTTGCTTTGAACCATAACCGATTCTCTGGGAAGGGTCAGCTATTGCCAGTCTCGAGACCAACGCAGGACTGATCATCCAGGCTGAAGCGGCCTATATCAGGACGCATATTGTGATAACCACGGTAGGGAACCATAGCAATGTCCGAGATATAGCAGTTGCTTATCACAAATGGTAGTAACGTTGTGCCAACAGTAGCTGGACCGCCTTTCACCATCATTGGATAGTTTTGTCCAAGGAAGAGCGAATTTTCTCCAAGACTATCAATACTGAACCAGGGAGAAGGTTTTGGCGCTAGCACACGAGTATCCATCCCGAATACCCTGCAACGGATGTTGGAATAGATCCAGAAAGTGCGACCATGATAGACAACACCTGGTTCATTAGTAACATCAGCAGTGCCCTGTATACATACAAGAAGAGGTGATCCATCGGAATAAGTTGCCAGGCGCCACTGAGTATATAGGTCCTCCTCGTCATCATGCTCGTGATCATCACCATCGTCATCTCTTTTTGGTTATAAAAATTTTCAAGTATAGGTGGTGGAATGTTCACAGGACCTTGGAAACACAAGAATGCTAATTAGTAAAGGGAAATTCGCGAACCCGCATGCATGTGGATTAAACAATCTCTACCTAATAATAATAAAGAGAATTAAGAGAATTGGGTTTGTGCCGTACGTCGTCGGCATTTTTACAGAAACCCCCCTACTGTTTCAGGTATTCAACCCGCAATCCACCACGTAAAGAACGGTTCGCCAGGTGATCCACCTCTAATTTCCCCTCTACGCCGCCACCCGCCCGAGACGACCGCGCCCGACCGCCCGATTCTGCGCCTCCCGCCGGAGACCGCCACCGACGAGGGCCACGCCGGCGATCTCCCCTCACCGCATGCCTCCTCTTCGGCGTTCATGTCGGTGGCGACCTCCTGTGTTGTGCAGCGGGAGAGAGCTTTGAGTAAAGGTGAGAGGACGAAGAAGAAATAAGAGAGATGGGGCGACGTGCTACAGGTGCTGCTCACCGGCGGGAGGACGGTGAGGGCGGAGCAAGGCGGTGGCGGAGTGGGCCTTGGGCGATGTGGTCGGATCGAGCAGTGCTCGATGCAGAGGCGGGCGCTGGCTCGCTGCTCCTCCCGAGACGGAGCAGGGGCGCGATGCAGTTGACTTGGTAGAGAGTGCCTGCGCCTTGACGACTCCAACGAGGTAGAAAGGCCTGGGACGGACACGGGGGAAACGGATCCGTACGTTTGCCGGCTGGATCGGAACGTGGGCAAGCCCAGGTGGCGTGTGGCAACGGATGAAGGTGCCCGCGGCCATGAAGCTCCGATGATGGCGCTGCAGAGAGCAAAAAAATAGAGGGAGCGGAGCTCAGGTAGGAGATGGAGAGCACGGGGAGGAGGAGAGGTCCAGGCACAGCTGTGCGTGCTCACCGGCGGCCTAGCCGACGACGCGGCGGAGCGGCAGTGGATTGGCCGGGTCAGAAGCTTGGCCTCCGTGGCGCTCGTTCCTGGTGGCGATGTTGCTGGCTCTGGTCGCGCACTCTAGGTGTGGCGGGGCGACGCCAAGCCATTTGTGGGCTTTCTGGATAGAGAAGGGAGAGCAGCGCGTCGCCGGAAGCTGCCATCGCCCCGCAACCATGATGCCCGTCGCCTCGCAGCAGGGCATGTCGAGCTCCGGCGGCTGGGGCAAGAAAGGGCAAGGTGAGAGGGGAGCCTATTAGGCGCAGTGCTGTGGAGGAGTGGCGATGAGTGAGATAAATTGCGGCAGACAACGAAAGGACATGGCAACACGATGGGAGGGAGATTGGGGAAGACGACTGAGCGAGAGGATAAGGTCATGTGGAGATAGCGGTGCAGGGGGCCGCCGGACACACGTAATGAGTGCAGGGCGGCTGATGCGTTTTTTGTGTGCGTGGGAATGATGCGTTCGTTGACTATAGTCAGCTAAACCAAAGCCATGTGGGGAGTCCATATGACTCGTGGAGCACCAGCGAGGTGCTGGTTTCTTCTAGCAATCAGCCAACGTACTTTGAGAGTAACGTGTCAGCCTGCACACATGTTCAATGGTAAATGTCTTTCTGTTTTTACTTAGAATTGATTGGGTCTGGATCATTCACGGACGGGTAAATATCTCCGAGTCTATCACTCGGACGAGTTAGCGTGCACACATGTATCTGTTCTCCTAACCTATATGCACATGTAGCCGGATTTGGTACTAGATATTTTGTTAGTACAATATTGGATTTAGCTTTGTTTGTGTTAAAAAGTAAAAAAAATATTGACGGCAACCAGGACATGAAAATTGGAAGACAAATATATATACACATGTTAGGACACACACATCTAAAACATCATTGTTGCCCCAAAAACTCTATTGTTAATTGACCCATTATGGTTGTCGTCATCAAACTTATTCCCTATAGGAAGGGATGAAGAGTAGAGAGAGTGGAATGTATAAATATGAATTAATTTTTATAGGGATTGGGACATATAGGAATGTATAATGGAATATCATATTACTCACATTGACAGGTAAACTCTCAAATACCAGACGAACTCTCACATTTATTTTATACCCGTTGCAACGCACGGTTTTTTTGCTAGTTATAATTATGGTGGAAGACAAACGTACCAAAACCATAAGGATTCCATGTAAAAACAGTGCAACGAGTGGTGGCAGCAAACACAAGACCCTCGTATTGAATTGCATCACAGTACTCATCCGTGTACAGAAATTGATTTTTGAGCAATATCCATCGAGGCGTGGAAATAAGGACGACAACAAGCTTGTCGAAGATAGCAACAACTTCATAGTTATTGTAATCCCAAGAGCGGTTGGGAACTCGACAAATTGCTACCTTTCGTAGACGACAGTCACCATGATCGTATTTGAACATACATAGATCATCTGTGTGCTCAACCATAGGGCAGTCTGTGATTTTTTGGAAGTGAAACCCGATGACGAGTGTACACATTCACAAGTTCCCACTCACAGTTATACCCAATATAAACAACCCAATCTCCATTTGCGCCTACCCAAGCCTTACCCTCAAGCGATGGCATCTTAATATCACACATATCATTATCAAGCAGCATCAACTTGCACAAGGCGAGGCTTTCGTCGTCCCCACACCAGCGACTAGCGTGATGGCAAAGAAGATAGGGGAGATCAAACTGCTCCTGAACCCTTGGGTTCTTTGCAATGATGTTATTTGTTGAGTCGAGAATGGACTTGAACGAACCTGCCTGGCTAGCCGAGGTGATGACGTCGCACCGATCAGTGAGTTCCTCCACCACGTCATCTTTCAGATTGGGGCAAGAATAACGGGGTCATTTCCGGCCTGCTCCCTCCATGGAGAAGACGATCGAACAACGGCAGAAGGAAGGGTGAAGGCAAATGGAGGGAGGAAGAGCATGCGACAACAGTTCCAAATCGAGAGGGAAAGGTGAATAGGCGATGGACGGTTAACACGGTACACGAAGAGCCTAGTGGGGAGCGAACGGTTGCCACAGAGAGGTCACACACTGACGACAAGGTCGTCCTCTCAGACCTAGCGCCCGCACGGGATGGCCTCCGTCGCCCACACGAGCAAATCCACTTCGCACCCCACACGGTTGGTCCGCCACGCTGCTAAGAGCAAGTACTACAATAGTGGGCTTATAGCCTGCTTACACGGCAATTTTCCCTATGTGGAGGAGAGAGACATGAAGGATTCCTGCAACAAGCAAAAGCGTGCCTGACACTCGTCCTGGATGGAGAAACTCAACAAAACTCACGTCGTGTATGCGGCCAAGGAGGCGTGCACGTTCTACAACATGTACAGGCAGATTGTTG
The DNA here is from genome assembly GCF_018294505.1 of Triticum aestivum. Taxonomy (NCBI): domain Eukaryota; kingdom Viridiplantae; phylum Streptophyta; class Magnoliopsida; order Poales; family Poaceae; genus Triticum; species Triticum aestivum. The sequence goes on from NC_057798.1 coordinate 323,019,657, forward strand.
ACATGAGGAAGTGCCTCCTTCCCCAAAACGGCTAGGGATCCAGCCGGAAGCAGAGCAATGGCAAGCGTCATCGCAACAAGAATTAGATGATTAGATCCTCGTTTCTCCTAGTTTAGTATGCATGTAATTGCTTACTTTGGTGTGTGAAAATGTTATGTGTGTAGTCACTTGTGTAATTGTATGCTTAATTTGGTTATGCAATGCTGTCTTTTTAAGTATATATGTTGATGCTCAGTAGACAGAGCAAATCAAATCACACACGGACTAAACAAGGGAACCCATCGGTTATGATTTCATCAATCACTGACAATTGTATACCGGCAATCGTTTGCTCACAACACACACGACTTGTTAACAGGAATCGTATGTGTTGTTATCGGTCTTCCCACACATTTCTGATTATAGACCTGTTTGCCGTGTATCACACACATCTTCTTAAGTTGAACCATTTCTGTTCTCTTGGCTCAACGCAAACAGTTCATCCGAGTGAACTCTATGCCCTATAGCGCACACACCTTCATCTGGCTGCCCGTTTCTGTTGTTCCGCCTCATCACAAACAGTTCATCCGAGTGAACCGTATGCTCTACATCGCACACGCCTGCATCTGGAAGCCCGTTTCTTTTGTTCCTCATCATTGCAAAGAGTTAATTGAACTGAACTGTATGCCCTGCATCACACACGCAACAAAAATCTGAACTGTGTTTGATGCATCCGTCATCGCAAACGTTTTGCACCCTTTTTGATGGTTTTTTACAACACCGTTCGCGATTATTGCATCGCACACAGTTTCGTCGAAGGGTCTCTGATCGTAGTGCCGCGTTAGCAGCATCCTGCAGTGTGTGTCTACATGGTGGACACCCCCAATACCCCTCCAAGACATCGGTGAAGACGCAAAAGGTGCAATAATGGGGAACCTAGCGGGAATAATGCAACCACCGATAAACAACGAGGATGGAGCCGGTGATGACAACAACCCCTAGGGAGACCATCAAGCTTCCCCGAGGCGAAATGACACACCTAAAGGACATCTAGAGGATCTAGACCCCGACGACCTGTTTGAAGGGACCGATGACAACTACATTCCGGAATGAGGACGAAAGCCTCGGTACCGAGGACTTTGTCGTCCCCAAAGACCTTTTCGAACAAGAGCACTTCCGGCGGTGCCTCATCGCAACAGCTCGGAGCATGAAACATAAGCAGCGCCAGCTGCAAGCCAACACTGACACACTGAATGAAAAGTGGGTCGAAGTGTTGTCCGCCAAACAAGACATGGAAGACCGGTGCCGTAGCGCGCCGAAATCATACCCTCGCAGGTGTCTCGTGTTGGAGTTTGATGAGGAGCTCACCGATGACCATGACTGACCCCCTAAAGGGCGGGACAGGCAAATGAGGGAAAATCTTAATGAACGGCCACATCCATGCCGTTATGGTAAGGACCCCGTAGATTACCTAGATCCTCACGATGTTCGACGTCGCATCGAGGCAAACAGGGCACCTCATCGGCCCATCTACGGATCAAGAGGACGCGGCCCGCCGAGCTTGACGACTATGATGCCTGGATGGACATGAATGGTTGTAGCCGAGATTAGGCCTATTCACGGCTCTCTCCCGACCTCCAACGAGATGCTCCTCGATTCCTAGGTCTGGCCCACCCGATCTGCTTCATAGACAGGGTGATGGAACATCAATTCCTCAAAGGATTCAATCCCATCAATATAGAAGCATATGATGGCACCACCAATCCAGCAGAATGGATCGAGGACTTCCTTCTCCATATACACATGGCTAATGGATATGATCTCCATGCCATTAAAGATTTGCTGCTCAAACTAAAGGAGTCAGCTAGGCATTGACTTAACAGCCTGCCTCCTCACTCTATTGGCAGCTGGGAGGCCCTAGAGGACACTTTTTGAGCAAACTTTCAGGGAGCGTTGCTACCTCTTGAGCACTACGTTGGTTTTCCCTTGAAGAGGAAAGGGTGATGCAGCAAAGTAGCGTAAGTATTTCCCTCAGTTTTTGAGAACCAAGGTATCAATCTAGTAGGAGGCTCCTCAAAAGTCCCACGCACCTACACAAACAAACAAGAACCCCGCAACCAACGCAATAAAGGGGTTGTCAATCCCTTCACGGTAACTTGCGAAAGTGAGATCTGATAGAGATAATAAGATAAGATAAATATTTTTGGTATTTTTATGTTATAGATTGGAAAGTAAAAGATGCAAATAAAAGTAGATGGAAAACTTGTACGATAAAAGATAGACCCTGGGTCCATAGGTTTCACTAGTGGCTTCTCTCCATATAGCATAAGTATTACGGTGGGTGAACAAATTACTGTCGAGCAATTGATAGAAAAGTGCATATTTATGAGAATATCTAGGCATGATCATGTATATAGGCATCCCGTCCGCAACAAGTAGATCGAAATGATTCTGCATCTACTACTATTACTCCACACATCGACCGACTCCTGCCTGCATCTAGAGTATTAAGTTCATGAAGAACAGAGTAACGCATTAAGAAAGATGACATGATGTAGAGGGATAAACTCAAGCAATATGATATAAACCCCATCCTTTTCTCCTCGATGGCAAAAAATACAATGCGTGCCTTGCTGCCCCTGCCGTCACTGGGAAAGGGCACCGCAAGATTGAACCCAAAGCTAAGCACTTCTCCCATTGCAAGAAAGATCAATCTAGTAGGCCAAACCAAATTGATAATTCGAAGAGACTTGCAAAGATAACCAATCACACATAAAAGAATTCAGAGGAGATTCAAATACTTCTCATAGATAAACTTGATCATAAACCCACAATTCATCGGATCTCGACAAACACACCGCAAAAAGAGTTACATCGAATAGATCTCCAAGAAAATCGAGGAGAACTTGGTATTGAGATTCAAAGAGAGAGAAGAAGCCATCTAGCTAATAACTATGGACCTGAAGGTCTATGGTAAACTACTCACAACTCATCGGAGAGGCCTTGGAGATGATGTAGAGGCCCATCGTGGTCGATTCCCCCTCCAGCGGAGCACCGACGAAGGCTCCAAGATGGGATCTCGCGGATACGGAAGGTTGCGGCAGTGGAAATAGTTTTTCATGGTGCTCCTGGATGTTTTCAGGGTACAAGAGTATATATAGGCGAAGGAAGTATGTCGGTGGAGCCACGAGGCCCATGAGGGTGGGGGGCACGCTCACCCCCTTTGGGCGCGCCGGGCACCCTCGTGGCCGCCTCGTTTGTAGCTTGACGTCCACTCCAAGTCTCCTGGATTGCATTTGTTCCGAAAATATCGCTCCCGAAGGTTTCATTCCATTTGGACTCTGTTTGATATTCCTTTTCTTTGAAACACTGAAATAGGCAAAAAAACAGCAATTCGGGCTGGGCCTCCGGTTACTAGGTTAGTCCCCAAAATGATATAAAAGTGTAAAGTAAAGCCCATAAACATTCAAAACGGGTAATATAATAGCATGGAACAATAAAAAATTATAGATACGTTGGAGACGTATCAAGCATCCCCAAGCTTAATTCCTGCTCATCCTCGAGTAGGTGAATGATAAAAACAGAATTTTTGATGCGGAATGCTACCTAGCATAATTCTCAATGTAATTTTCTTTATTGTGGCATGAATGTTCAGATCCAAATGATTCAAAAATAAAAGTTCATATTGACATAAGAAATAGTAATACTTCAAGCATACTAACAAAACAATCATGTCTTCTCAAAATATCATGGCATTAGAAGGTTCATCCCTACAAAATCATATAGTTAGGTTATGTTTCATTTTCATTACACAAAAAACTCCCATGAAGAACAACCCTGGTTTCAGCCAAGCAATTGGTTCATACTTTTTAACGCGCTTCAGCTTTTTTCAACTCTCACGCAATACATGAGCGTGAGCCATGGATATAGCACTATGGGTGGAATAGAATATGATGATGAAGGTTGTGTGGAGAAGACAAAAAAAGGAGAAAGTCTCACGTTGACGAGGCTAATCAACGGACTATGGAGATGCCCATCAATTGATGTCAACATGAGGAGTAGGGATTGCCATGCAACGGATGCACTAGAGCTATAAATGTATGAAAGCTGAACAAAAGAAACTAGTGGGTGTGCATCCAACTTGCTTGCTCACGAAGACCTAGGGCATTTTGAGGAAGCCCATCGTTGGAATATACAAGCCAAGTTCTATAATGTAAAATTCCCACTATTATACGAAAGTGACAACAAATGAGACTCTCTATATGAAGAACATGGTGCTACTTTGAAGCACAAGCATGGAAAAAGATAGTACATTGTCCCCCTTTTTTATTTCTTTTCTTTTTTCTCTTTTTTTGGGCCTTTTTTTGCCTTTCTTTTTTTCTTTTTTTTCTTTGGCCTTTCTTTTTTTTCTTTTTGGCCTTTCTTTTTTTTTTCTTTTTTATAAGGGACAATGCTCTAATAATGATGATCATCACACTTCTATTTATTTACAACTCATGAATTACAACTCAAAACTAGAACAAGATATGACTCCATATGAATGCATCCGGTGGTGTACAGGGATGGGCAATGAATCAAGAGTGACATGTATGAAAAATTATGAAGGTGGCTTTGCCACAAATACGATGTCAACTACATGATCATGCAAGGCAATATGACAATGATGATGCGTGTCATGATAAATGGAACGGTGGAAAGTTGCATGGCAATATTATCTCAGAATGGCTATGGAAATGCCATAATAGGTAGGTATGGTGACTGTTTTGAGGAAGATATAAGGAGGTTTATGTGTGATAGAGTGTATCGTATCACGGGGTTTGGATGCACCGGCGAAGTTTGCACCAACTCTCAAGGTGAGAAAGGGCAATGCACGGTACCGAAGAGGCTAGCAATGATGGAAAGGTAAAAGTAAGTATAATCCATGGACTCACATTAGTCATAAAGAACTCATATACTTATTGCAAAAGTTTTATTAGCCCTCGAAGGAAAGTACTACTGCGCATGCTCCTAGGGGAAGGGTTGGTAGGAGTTAACCATTGCATGATCCTGACCTCCACTCATAAGGAAGGCAATCAAAAGAGCATCCCATGCAACAAATTTGTTACACAACTTTTACCATACATGCATGCTACGGGACTTGCCAACTTCAACACAAGTATTCTTTAAATTCACAATTTCCCAACTATCATGACTCTAATATCACCACCTCTATATCTCAAAACAATTATCAAGCATCAAATTGATCATAGCATCCAATTCACTTCCTATGATAGTTTTTATTATACCCAACTTGGATGCCCATCATTCTAGGACCAATTTTATAACCATAGCAAATACCATTCTGTTCTAAAAGACTCTCCAAATAATATAAGTGAATCATGATAGATCAACAATTTCTACAAAATAAAGCCACCACCGTGCTCTAAAAGATATAAGTGAAGCACTAGAGCAAAACTATCTAGCTCAAAAGATATAAGTGAAGCATATAGAGTATTCTAATAAATTCCAAATCATGTGTGTCTCTCCCAAAAGGTGTGTTCAGCAAGTATGATTGTGGTAAACTAAAAATCAAAGACTAATATCATACAATACGCTCCAAGCAAAACACATATCATGTGGCGAATAAAAATATAGCTCCAAGTAAAGTTACCGATAGACGAAGACGAAAGAGGGGATGCCTTCCGGGGCATCCCCAAGGTTAGGCTTTTGGTTATACTTGAATATCTTGGGGTGCCATGGGCATCCCCAAGATTAGGCTCTTGCCACTTCTTATTCCATAGTCCATCAAATCTTTGCCCAAAACTTGAAAACTTCACAACACAAAACTCAACAGGAAATCTCATAAGCTCCGTTAGTGCAAGAAAGAAAAACCACCACATAAGGTACTGTAATGAACTCATTCCTTATTTATATTGGTGTTAAACCTACTGTATTCCAACTTCTCTATGGTTCATACCCCCTGATACTAGCCATAGATGCATCAAAATAAGCAAACAACACACGAAAAATAGAATCTGTCAAAAACAGAAAAGTCTGTAGCAATCTGTAACTTTCGAATACTTATGGAACTCTAAAACTCCTACCAAAATAGGAAGTCCTGGGAAATTTGTCTATTGATCTAGTTCAAAAAGAATCAACACAAAAGCACGTTTCTAGGATTTACTAAAATTATTTTCGTGCGTGCAAAAGTTTCTATTTTTCAGCAGAATCAAATTAACTATCCCCGTAGGTTATCCTATAGTTCTACTTGGAACAAACACTAATTAAATCATAAAACCACATCTAAACAGAAGCTAGATGAAATATTTATTACTAAACAGAAGCAAAAAGCAAGAAACAAAAATAAAATTGGGTTGCCTCCCAACTAGTGCTATTGTTTAACGCCCCTAGCTAGGCATAAAAGCGATAATAGATCTACGTATTGCCATCTTTGGTATTGAATTCATAAGTGGCTCGCATGATAGATTCATAAGGTAATTTAACTTTCTTTCTAGGAATGTGTTCCATGCCTTTCCTTAATGGGAATTGGAATCTAATATTCCCTTCCTTCATATCAATAATTGCACCAATCATTCTAAGGAAAGGTCTACCACGAATAATAGGGCATGAAAGATTGCAATCTATATCAAGAACGATAAAATCTATGGGCACATAATTCCTATTTGCAACAATAAGAACATCATTGATCCTTCCCATAGGTTTCTTAATGGTGGAATCCGCAAGGTGCAAGTTTAAAGAGCAATCATCAAAATCATGGAAACCTAGCACATCACATAAAGTTTTTCGGAATTGTGGAAACACTAGCAACCAAATCACACAAAGCATAGCACTCATGATCTTTAATTTTAATCTTTATAGTTGGTCCCACTCATCATAAAGTTTTCTAGGTATAGAAACTTCCAGTTCAAGTTTTTCCTCATAAGATTGCATCAAGGCGTCAACAATATGTTTGGTAAAAGCTTTATTTTGGCTATAAGCATGAGGAGAATTCAACACAGATTGCAACAAGGAAATACAATCTATTAAAGAACAATTATCATAATTAAATTCCTTGAAATCCATAATAGTGGGTTCAATGCTATGTAAAGTTTTGACCTCTCCAATCCCACTTTTACCAAATTTAGCATCAAGATCTAAAAACTCCGAATCATTGGGACGCCTTTTAACTAAAGTTGACTCATCTCCAGTCCCATCATTTTCAAGATTCATATTGCAAAACAAAGATTTAATAGGAGATGCATCAATAACTTTTAGATCTTCATCGTTATTTTCATGGAACCCAGAAGAACACGCTCTTCCAAAGCAATCTTTCTTAGCACGCATCCTAGCGGTTCTTTCTTTGCACTCATCAATGGAAATTCTCATAGCTTTAAGAGACTCATTGATATCATGCTTAGGTGGAATAGATCTAAGTTTCAAAGAATCAACATCAAGGGAAAGTCTATCAACGTTTCTAGCCAATTCATCAACTTTAAGCAATTTTTCTTCAAGCAAAGCATTGGAATTCTTTTGAGAGATCATAAATTCTTTAACACTATTCTCAAAATCAGAGGGCATCTTATTAAAATTTCCATAAGAGTTGTTGTAGGAATTTCCATAACTATTAGAGGAATTATTAGGAAACGGTCTAGGATTAAAGTTTCCTCTATACGCGTTGTTACCAAAATTATTCCTACCAACAAATATCACATCCATACATTCATTATTATTCTCAATCAAAGTAGACAAAGGCATATCATTAGGATCAATAGGACCACTCTTAGTAGCAAACAATTTCATAAGTTCATCCATCTTTCCACTCAAAACATTAATTTCTTCTATAGCATGCACTTTCTTACTAGTAGATCTTTCGGTGTGCCACTGAGAATAATTAACCATGATATTATCTAGGAGTTTAGTAGCTTCTCCTAAGGTGATTTCCATAAAAGTGCCTCCCGCGGCAGAATCTAAAAGATTTCTAGAAGCAAAATTCAATCTGGCATAAATTTTTTGTATGATCATCCATAAGTTCAAACCATGAGTAGGGCAATTGCGAATCATTAATTTCATTCTTTCCCAAGATTGGGAAACAAGCTCATGATCAAGTCGTTTACAATTCATAATACCGTTTCTAAGAGAGATGATCTTAGCGGGAGGAAAATACTTAGAGATAAAAGCATCTTTGCACTTATTCCAAGAATCAATACTATTTTTAGGCAAAGACGAAAACCAAGTTTTAGCATGATCCCTAAGTGAAAACGGAAATAACTTCAATTTAACAATATCATTATCCATATCTTTCTTCTTTTGCATATCACACAAGTCAACAAAATTGTTTAGAGGAGTAGCGACATCTTCACTAGGAAGGGCGGAGAATTGATCTTTCATAACAAGATTCAACAAAGCAGCATTGATTTCACAAGATTCAACATCATTAAGAGGAGCAACCAGAGTGCTAAGAAAATCATTATTATTTGTATTGGAAAAGTCACACAATTTGGTATTATCTTGCGCCATCGTGACAAGCAATCCAACACACAAGCACACAAGAAGGCAAGCAAGAGAGAGAGAAGAACAGGAAAGAGAGGGCGAATAAAACGACAAGGGTGAAGTGGGGGAGAGGAAAGCGAGAGGCAAATGGCAAATAATATAATGCGAGGGAGATGAGTTTGTGATGGGTACTTGGTATGTCTTGACTTGAGCGAAGACCTCCCCGGCAACGGCGCCAGAAATCCTTCTTGCTACCTCTTGAGCACTGCGTTGGTTTTCCCTTGAAGAGGAAAGGGTGATGCAGCAAAGTAGCGTAAGTATTTCCCTCAGTTTTTGAGAACCAAGATATCAATCCAGTAGTAGGCTCCTCAAAAGTCCCACGCATCTACACAAACAAACAAGAACCTCGCAACCAACGCGATAAAGGGTTGTCAATCCCTTCACGGTAACTTGCGAAAGTGAGATCTGATAGAGATAATAAGATAAAGTAAATATTTTTGGTATTTTTATGTTATAGATTGGAAAGTAAAAGATGCAAATAAAAGTAGATGGAAAACTTGTATGATAAAAGATAGACCCGGGGGCCATAGGTTTCACTAGTGGCTTCTCTCAAGATAGCATAAGTATTACGATGAGTGAACAAACTACTGTCGAGCAATTGATAGAAAAGTGCATAGTTATGAGAATATCTAGGCATGATCATGTATATAGGCATCACGTCCGCAACAAGTAGATCGAAACGATTCTGCATCTACTACTATTACTCTCCACATCGACCCAAAGCTAAGCACTTCTCCCATTGCAAGAAAGATCAATCTAGTAGGCCAAACCAAACTGATAATTCGAAGAGACTTGCAAAGATAACCAATCACACATAAAAGAATTCAGAGGAGATTCAAATACTTCTCATAGATAAACTTGATCATAAACCCACAATTCATCGGATCTCGACAAACACACCGCAAAAAGAGTTACATCAAATAGATCTCCAAGAAGATCGAGGAGAACTTGGTATTGAGATTCAAAGAGAGAGAAGAAGCCATCTAGCTAAAAAGTATGGACCCAAAGGTCTGTGGTAAACTACTCACAACTCATCGGAGAGGCCTTGGAGATGATGTAGAGGCCCTCCGTGGTCGATTCCCCCTCCGGCAGAGCGCCAGCGAAGGCTCCAAGATGGGACCTCGTGGATACAGAAGGTTGCGGCGGTGGAAATAGTTTTTCGTGGTGCTCCTGGATGTTTTCAGGGCACTGGAGTATATATAAGCGAAGGAAGTACGTCGGTGGAGCCACGAGGGGCCCACGAGGGTGGGGGGCGTGCCCACCCCCTTAGTGCGCGCCGGGCACCCTCGTGGCCGCCTCGTTTGCATCTTGACGTCCACTCCAAGTCTCCTAGATTGCGTTTGTTCCGAAAAGATCGCTCCCGAAGGTTCCATTCCGCCAGGACTCCGTTTGATATTCCTTTTCTTCGAAACACTGAAATAGGCAAAAAAGCAGCAATTCGGGCTGGGCCTCCGGTTAGTAGGTTAGTCCCAAAAATGATATAAAAGTGTAAAGTAAAGCCCATAAACATTCAAAACGGGTAATATAATAGCATGGAACAATCAAAAATTATAGATACGTTGGAGACGTATCAAACGTACGTCCGACCTCCGGACGCTGATGACCTAAGCCATGTCACCCAACAGCTAGGCGAATCGTCCTAGAAATTCTGGAACAGGTTCCTCACCAAGAAGAACCAGATCATAGAGTGCTCCAAAGCCGAGGCCATCGCCACATTCAAGAACAATTTCCGGGATCAATGGTTGGCCCGTCAACTCGGCCAGGATAAGCCGTGGACTATGGCTGCCCTCACCTCGTTGATGACTCGCTTCTGTGTAGGAGAGGATAGTTGGCTCGCTCGCAGTTATCACAACGGCGAGGCAGGCACCTCAGAAATACATGACGCCAATGGAAAACCCAAGCGCAATAAAAATAAGCGCATGTATAAAAATGGCGAAAGCGATACCGAAGACGTCGTGGTCAACGCGGGGTTCACCGGACCTAAACCCGAACATAAAAAGAAGCCCTTTAAAAGGAACAAAGATGGACCTAGATAGCTCGACAGGATCTTGGACCGGCCATGTGAAATCAACGGCACCCGGGACAAACCAGAAACCCACACTCACAGGAATTGTTGGGTCTTTAAACAAGCTAGCAAGGTCGCGGCAGAGGGTCCAAGTAAAACCCAAAACCACGACGAAGACGAGGGTGAACCTTGGCGGCCCGATAATGGAGGCCAAAAGAAGTTTTCCGATGAGATAACCAAGTTCAATATGATCTATGTTACTCACATCCCTAAAAAGGAGAGGAAGCGAGTACTTCGGGGGTGTCTACGTGTTGGAGCCAGTTGCCCGGAAGTTCAACCCATAGTCAGCTTGCCGATCATGTTTGATAAGCATGACCATCCATAGCATTAGGCATGGCGGATCAGCGGCGCTCGTCCTAGACCCAATTGTCGATGGTTACCACCTAACACGCGTCCTCATGGATGGAGGAAGCAACCTCAACCTCATTTACAAGGACAAGGTTAGGAAGATGGGCATCGAATCATCCTGGATCAAGCCGACCACCACCACATTTAAAGGTGTCATCCGAGGCATCAAAGGCCGCTACACCAGAACGGTCACCCTGGAGGTAGTCTTCGGCTCGACCAAAAACTTCAGAAGTGAGGAGTTAATCTTCGACATCGTCCCCTTCCGGAGCGGATGCCACGCGCTTTTAGGGCGCACAACCTTCGCATGCTTCAACATAGTCCCGCATTATACCTATCGCAAGCTCAAAATGCCAGGACCCAACGGTGTTATAAAAGTCAATGGTAACACCGAGCGCTCACTCTGGACTGAGGAGCAGACCGTGGCTTTCGCAGCCAAGGTACACGTGTCTGAGGAGGCAGCCTGCAGCGATAAACGCATCGCTAGCTCTTCGAAGCGCACCCAGGCCGCACAAATCAACCTCGGCCACATACCCCCGCACCCTAAATAGTGATACGGGCTCCTTGCGTGCCCTCTCTGGATGGGGCGCTAAGTCCCCACGATGCACAATTTCGCACTCAAGATTTCCTGGGGCGCGGAGGAGCCAAAAATTTATTAAAACATCAGAACGGTTCGACCAAGCAACGGCGTGACTTCGAGCCCCACATAGGCAAGTCTCGATCGAAGAAGCATCCAAACATGACTACGTCAATGTGGCTTCAACCATAGAATTGACTTCGGCAACGCCTCCTTCAAGGAGCTCGGTCAATCAAACGGTTGAAGCATATAAAGGGCTGGAAAGGCATCAGCCTCCACGAGTCCCCACCGTTGATGGTGAACAGCTCGAAAGCACAGACATGCGGTAGGCAGCGGTTCGTGTTCCTAAAAAGCTGATAACAAATATCCGCCCTATTTCTTCCTTCCTTCTTTACTTTTTACATTGTATTCTTTCAGTTCCTCTCGTTGCAGCTGGGCATGTAAAGGCTTGAAATTATGAAATAAAGAAACCATGCCCTTTAAAGGTCCTTATCATAGTTCCTTATAAGCATGCCCCCTGCGCTACGAAAATGTTATCTTAAAAGAAACAATTGTATTACAAGTCCTAAGTATTCGGCTTCTTGGATTTTGGCATTATATGCATCAGTTTTGAACCTAGATTTTGGTCAAAGTTTGATTTCTCGGCTCCTATGTGTACCCCTTACGTTCCCGATGAATTCGGCTAAGGGTGTAACAGGAGAACCACTGCGATAGTCCCGCCATGTTAATTGGCAGAGGGCCTAAGTGGAGAAAGTTGAAAACTGACTATCTAGGTCTGCGCAAACTGGTCGGCCATCCATAGACCGCGTTAAGAGATGTGACAATAGCGATCACCCCTGTTAAACGAAGGGCTTTAATTTCAAGCCGAAGTGTGTCATGGCCTAGACCTCGGCCTACCAGGCCGACCACATCTCATACCGGGGACTGGTTATCAGCCCCCACAGACAAACTCCTAGGACTATGTGAAAGCTCTCAAGCCACTATAGTTGGATTGCCTCGTTCCTATGAGCAGAAAATCGCCTCTGGGTACCGAGACGCTGGCTAAGGGTCAAACCTGCATCTCGAAACACCCTTTGTATAATGTACACTAGGGCTGTAGCCAACGACTGACCACTTCAGTTTAAAATAGTAACCCAGGAGGTAAAAGCAATTGAAAAATACACATGGAATTTAAAGCCATAGTCATCCAGGCAAACAATAATGTTTTATACATTCCATAACTTCGGCGTTCCGAAGTACTAACTAATAATATAAGGTGTATTTTGGACACATGACCTCGGTAACCCAGGCTCCCTCCTCCACCTCGAGATAGACCTGCTCCATGATGCGAGGCTTGTCCGTAGGGGGACCCTGGCCACATTCATCATGGTGAACTTGCGGAAGTGCGTCTTCATGCAGGCATATGCCCTATATGCTCCTTCAAAGCATGTGGACCTCCTCCAGCTATCGGCACGCGAGACAGCCCCTCGTAGGTGCATCACGAGGTTGAAGAGGCTGGTTGGAAGGGCTTTGATAGGCCACAGCATGAAGGAAACTCGCAAGGAAAGTTCCAACCGATCGTCTACTTAAGTTCGAGAGAGTTTTCAAAGCACAAAAACGTATCCCTATGTCTGTTTTCAAAGCACAAAGAGTTCTTGACGAGATTCACTGGCGTTACTACGAGGAAACTGTTATGATACTGACCCAATGAGGAAAATGATCCCTTCGAAAGATGCAGAGGTCTTGAAGCACCACTCTTGCCATGCGGAGTAGCTCCGCCATCTACTTCATTCGATTTTTCAGCAGTTGCGATGCAGGAGACCTCGGGAACTGCCCCCAGAAGGCCTTCTCCACCTCATGACCCGCCAACTGGTCGAAGTGTGCAACGACATCCGCCATGCTCTGCGGGAGATCCGCGAAGACTCCTGCGAAATGCCACATCTCGTTGTTGCCAAACACACATTGTAGTAAGTATTGCTTACCCGAGGTGATTTGCTCCAACTGCTGGAGCACCTCGCGGTCCATCCGGGCTGCGGTCTTGAGTTTGGAATGGGGAAGATGAAGCTTTTAAAGCTCCTCCTTCGTTCGCTGCCCCTCCGTCTGAAGCTTGTTGTGTGCTTCAGACACGCCCTTCAGGGTCTCCTCGACCACAAGAACCCGCGGCCGGGACTTCTCTGCCTCTACGGTTGTAGCCTCATGCTGCTTCACCTCTTGCGGAGCTTTTTTGAGCTCGGCCTTGTGCTTCTCAAGCTCAGCTAACGCTGATGTCATTAAAACAATTCGTCCTTAGTTTTAAATCTAGCAAGACTTATCACAACTCTTTCGCGTAAAGTATCATGCAAGTTTAACTTGCTTACCTTGAGACTGCTCAAATTTCGCGTAAAGTATCATGCTAGAAACTTCCGTGTGCAGCCACAAGCCATTATGGGCTCTGTCATAGTTGAGTAAGTTGCGTGAGCTCTTGAAGAGGTAGACTAGCAGATGTAGAGGGTTGTAGGTGGTACTGTCTACCCGGAGTAGAGAGTTAATGCTTTAGAAAGGCCATGTCTCGATCATCCGATCATGGATACGGTCGAGTCTTGTGGGGAAAAGTGCACAAACCTCTGCAGAGTGTATAAACTAATCATGGTTAGCTGTGTCCCCGGTTATGGACAGCTTGCGTATCTAGTACTTGAATCTATTGATGTGATCTCATCACGTCACTCTAATTAATTGGGATGATGGGTTAATGATGATACTTTTAATTGGGATTTGAGTTGGAGGAACCTTCTCAAATAATGGGCAACATGGGAGTAGTTAAATAAATTTATTCCTTTGTTCTAGGGAAAAACTAGCTTTATGCAAAACCATGAAACTTACAGCCTCCACCAGCCAAATATTACATGTAGTTATAGTCTTTGCATTATCATTGCTTTGAAGTGTAACTATGCCAGCATATTCCATGTGCTGACCCATTTTGGGTTGCAACGTCTTATGTTGCAGACTACTCAGACGACGATTAAGGTGCGATAGGTCGTTGTTTTGCACTCAACTATGCCGTTGGAGTTGATGGACTCATTTACGTTCAAAGCCTTCCGCTGTTATCCAGTTTAGATGGCCTTCAGCCATGGTTTATTTATGTAATAATACTTTTTATGAGGACTCAATGTAATAAGTGTGTGATTGAAACTCTGTTATAATTCCTCGAGTACTGTGCGTGTCAGCATTACCGATCCAGGGATAACACTAATGCACAGAGGCTTGACCGTTTGAGGTCTAGTCGCTACAATATGAGCAGTATAGCCGTGCCAAGTTAGAGTATACACCTCGGTGGGGGAATAGGATTGGTCATCTGTCTTTGGATCCATCGCCAAGGAGCTATCAGGACCCGACAACAGATCTGCTTCGACATGTAGCACTGTCTGCTCTGAAGACCTTGTTTTTACTCCAGATTTTCATCACCCACTCAAATGGTTGATTCATAGGAAGAGTAGTTTAATGTACAAACATTGTCGATGGAAATGTAATGAAGAAAAGGATGGGCAAGATATCATTCAAATATATAATGCCTGGTTAAACAGGATGGCATTGCATATTTCACATATATTATGGCTAGCTAAAATAGATGAGACTGCATAATTCCCATATATGATATAGATACTAAATAGGTGGCATTACAGAAGATGTCTAAACTAAGCAGATGACATATATATGATGTCGAAAGTAGGCACTACAAGTCAACATATGCATGATATGACCAAGATCATCATGCCAAGTTAGAGCAAACCCTTGGGGGTAAACATGAGTGGTTAGCTGTGTCTGTATCCGCCTTAGAACAGATATCTTCCTCTGGATTACACTTTGGAGAGGGGGGGGGGGTTGCCATTGAACCCACCATGGAGCGATGTCTACATGACATTGTATTTCCGCGCAAAACTCTTCTCTTTTTCTTTACATGTTCAACATGACTGTGTACAATATCTGACATGCATACGAAAAAATATAGTGAGATTATGTAAGGAGAGCATGTAGAAATCTAGAGTGATGGTAACAACTAGTGGATGGATCCAAAAATAATGATAACAGGCTGATGATAACTTTAATTTAATAAAAAGACAGATGATGATTGCTTTACTATTTCTTTCCCACCCAAGATGAACAACATAGGCATACCCTAGGTGAATCAGATAATAGACAGAGATATTATTCATTGCAGCCTCGATATGTGCCCCACAAGTAATTTTAAAACTCAAGTTTGAACATTAATTTGGAGCCAACTTGGAGTCTAAGAGGTGAATAGGACGATAAAGTAGCAGGTAATATTAAGCAATGCATAACATAAGCAAAAACAAAAGAGTGCGACCTCGCTTGTGGACGTGTACTCCTCAGGTTCATCTGCTGAGTCAATGATGGTGATGCAGTTGCGATGGGTGCCGGCGGTAGGGAGGGAGATCTGAGGCGGCGAAAGACGGTCAGGAGTCGTGATGTTTGGTTGGGTGGATGCTTCTATTGATGGAGCAGCTCAGGTGAGGTGGACGATGTCGCGGCAGGAGCAGGATAAACCACACAAAGTTTTCTTCGACACCTACCTGTAACTGAAGTAATTCAAAAAACGCAGGGATAGGAAAAACACCAAAATATGATAGGAATGCACGTGGGAAACAGAGCATTTGCAAACACAGGATTTCTGTCAACTTGGTTGTTTGGTTCACGGGAATTGGAAGAGCAGAGGAATGCAAAGAAACATGGCAAAATTAAAGTGAAACCATATGAAAATGTGTAGGGTTAGAATGTTAATCTACCACTAATGCACTTGGTCTTGTTATCATGCATAGGATTTTGAAAAGTAGGTCCAGGTGGATGTTTTGCACCATTCCTTTCAACAAAATGCATAAATAATTGAATAGTAGAGTGCCATAGGAAAATTTCCTATTGCTATGTTTTTCCTTCACTTTTTCCTTTAAACCAAAATAGCCCTAATGGATCAACATGAATGTAGAGTAATAAGTGATCCGACAAGTGTACAACCTCTTTGCCGTAGCCATGTGGACCTCAACATCATTGGGTTGGTCACTGAAGAAGTTGAGGCAGAGGTGGTTGTCGGAGGTGTGGAGGAAGATCTGAAGAAACTCTAGATGGCGTCCAGGGCACTGCTCTGTTGTGATGGATGGTTCTGTCGTTGGAGCAGCTCCGGCAAGCCGTAAGATGTCGAGGCTGAAGCAGTACAAGACAAACATCATTAATATCAAGTGGGGTTCTAATAGAATCTCCAATAGATGATGTAAAATACATTATGAAAAAGAGATAGATGTAAAATTTACATCACCAAAAAACACCTGACTACAATAGATGAGGTAAAAACTATTGACTCTGAACTTAACTGTCGAAACTGAAATTTATTGTGGAATCTGAATGTTACTATCGAAACTGAATGCACTGGTAGAAGAGAGGCACTTCACATGTAGTTTAGGCCGCTCGAGCACTACTAGTATAGAAATAGTGATCTAAATCAGCAGGCGATCAACGGGGAACACAATAGCTGATAGAAGTCGGAGCAGCAATGCTTGGAGGAGCAGCATGAACTAGAGCTAGAGTAGCAACTCATTACTCATGTAGCTGCAGTAGCCCGTGTACCAGCATTAGCAGCGTGAGCGAGAGCAAGATCAGAGTAGCAACACGAGCGAGGGGGAGAGCAGAGCAGCAGTGTAACCAAGCGAGAAACAGAGCAACAGTAGCGTGAGAGAGCGAGAGCCGGAGCAGCAGCAGGAGATCCGGCTGGTACGGATGCCATGACCAAAGGGGCCTTGTACTGGGGGGAGCCACTGTGTAGATGTCGCCTGTGGCACCGGCATCGAGGTAGCCACACCATTGGGGTGCGGGATGGAGCACTGTCCGCACCGTGAGGTCGAGTTAAGGAGACACTACTAGGGAAAACCCTAGCAGTAGCGCTGGTTTTGTGCTCACTAGTAGCGCGGGTAGGTGCGCTACTAATAAGGCGCTACAGCTATTGCTTAGCAGTAATGCGTGCCCGCACGCGCTACTGCTAGGACAAATAGCTGCAGCGTTTGTTCACTCCCACGCTACTGCTAATGTAACTACTGGCAGCGTGTTTTCTCTCCATCGCTACTAGTATTCTTTTTTTTATTTTTTTATTTTTAGTGTATTTATGCGCCATCGTACAAATATTGGTACAATACTAGTTATGAGTTTACATCATTATGTCCATAACAGTGTGTCAAATGATGGTGGATTAGGTTCAAGTGGAGGCAATATGTGGTGCATATCAAAAGTATACTACTAATCCAAACTTGATCTAGTTTGGACTAGTAGTACTTTCGATGTGCACCACATGTTGCCTCCACTTGAATCTAATCCGCCAGCACAAGCTATTTAATCATCATCATAGTCATTACCACCAACAATATTTATTAATCACCACTAACACTAGCTAATAATAATCATCATAGTCATTACCACCAACACTAGCTATTTTATCATCATAGTAATAGTGTAGCACATCATCATCCTCAAACTCATTTCTAGCTAGCTAATCACTCCTGCTGCTCTCTCTTAGGTAAAATAACATAAAACATGTATAGCTCTCCTCCTTGATCAAGTTGGAGCATGCAGATGAACATGTCTCCTAATCGTGGGTAGCGCATCTGTTTGCTGCCCCCTAGTACTTCTCTGCACTCCCCCATCACATATTTGGTCCAGTCTTGCACTATTAAGCATCCGTCACTAATCTTGAATGCACTAAAGTAATCTATAGGATATATTGGCCGTAAGCTGATAATACTCATGGTACCTTTAGTCTCAATCCCATAAGGCACAACACTCATCGGGAGTCCCTGTTGAAGAACATCGTATGGTAACATACTTAGCAATGAAGTTTAGCTTCAAAAATAATGTATGGAAAAGATGCACTGAGGACAAATAGTAAAAATCTTACCATCCTTCCTAAATAGATGTGACTGTAGTTCATTACGAACACTATTGGTCGCACATTTTCAGTACTAACATTTCTAAATGCAGGAAGAAAATTTGTCTTGACAGTATCAAGATCCTCAAGCCATGAAACATAATGACTGAGCTCCTCGCAGTTGAGTTCAGCCCCAGGACAGTATACGGTCCTGTCTACCAAGCGCTGTACATGTTTGCTTGCACCGAAATAAGCTGACAATACAAATTAGTTGTCAACTATTTTTGAATAAACAATATCAAAGACATAAATATGGTTGAGAAACTTACATAATGGTATAACTGGAGGCATCTGCACATCGACCCAGATGTTGGTATTACCTTCAATATCATCTTCCAGACGAATATCAAAGGTGATAATCATATCAGGCTCAAATGCATAAGTCTTGCATAGTGCTCGCCATGTTTTGCATCCAAAATAGGTGTAGTCGTCTGAATTGTATAATTTTGCATGGAAAATATAACCATGCTCGGTCTTCAAGTAAACTTTCTTTACCTCTGTAGTATGACTGAAACCTATCTTATCCAATACAAAAACTCTTGCATGGCAGGGGATACGCTAGTAGAATAGTAAAAAAATATAAGTTGAAGCAAATGAAGCAGATGTCATGCTTAATTACGAAAAAAGACTTGTCGTTGTGACTTACTGTATCCACTTCGAAGTTCTCGTCCAGCTTGATGCTGAAGCGCCTATCATCATCTAGGAAGATTCCGTCGCACAGGCCGCGCTCATCTTCGCAGTATTTGCAAATACCGAAATCCTTTTCGTCGTCAGACATTTCCTATGTTCATAGTTAAAACATTAATTGAAAATCGATCGAAGACAACTACCAGGATACTCAACACACAAATCCGGGGCACTCGATATTTCCTACATATTCTGGCGCAAGTCATGCCAAAATTCACGGAAAAATCCGGCATGACCTTTGCTAAAATAGGACATATCGAGCGCCTGAAATTTTCCGGAACGGAAATGAATCAACACTCCGGCAAAACATAGGCCACTCGGAGGTGTAACCTGCAAACATGACCAGCCACTTGGATATTGAGCAACACAAGATATACATTTCAAAATATCTTATAGGACTCAAATTAGCATGCATTCAATAAGCAAAAGTAAATCATCTCATGCGTCCGTACATCGTCGAATATTATCACTAATACATCACGAATAGTGTCATACATATAACATCACTAATACAACTAAAACCCTAGCACACGACGGGTATCGGCGCGAGCGGTGGACACCCACAAAGAAGGAACCATCACGGGATCATAGCTCCAGTGAGATCCCTGGAGAACCTGCCAGGTATTGGAGAACCTGTGCTCCAACGCAAACAAGTAGCGACGGACGTGCGCGTCCTCCTCACTGACACAGTGACGTACCACCTCCGTGGAGTCCTCGAGTCTCTGGACGGTCACTGGCCCACGCGACCGCCACCAAAGAAGGTTCGGGTCAACGACAGACTGGCTCCTCACCAACCTGCGCCCCCCGGTAGGTAGCGCCTCCCAGTACCACCCCGGCAGAGCCCAGTCCCGGACATGGCCGATCTGGTCAAGCAGGTGTCGTCCTCCGCCGACTCGACGACGAGGATGTGGGATAGGCATCGTCCACGTCGAGGCGGAAAAAATTGCTTTAACTAAAAAATAGCAACAAGTTCTTACTAACTAGTTCTATTTATTCAACTAGTTCTTACTAAAAATAAACTTACTATAAATAAAAATATTCTAGTATCTAATTAGTACCTAGTTCTTACTAACTAATTAGTACCTAGGAACTACTACCCTAATTACCATCTAATTTGATGAACCTATAGGGGTGGAAAGTGGTAGCGGATATTCCAATTATCCAACTATAAAGTGAAATAAGTGGTCAAATTTTACTCGTTTTATGATTCATCTTAGAAATTTGATTCGTTTCCACCCTTACATGAACCCTAACTCATTTGAGCCGCATCCGCATCTGATTTGTTTCCACTCTTACATGAACCCTAACTAATTTGATGCAACTAAAATATAAAGAAACCCTAGGCAGAGGTAGGGGAGAGGGAGGAGCAGGCGTGCTCACCTCGGGTGCCTGCAACGAGGGAGGGGCAGGGCGGCGTCGAGGTCAGGGTCGGGGCTCGGGCGCGTGGCGGATGGCAGCGTCGAGGTCGGGGTCGGGGGCGCGTCCGAGGCGGCGTTGAGGTCGGGGGCGGGGGCTGCGTTGAATCTGGGGTCGGGGCGGCGTAGAGGGTGTGCGGAGAGCGCGCGGCGGCCGACGGGCGGCGACGGCGGCGAGAGTGGAGAGTTGGATTTGGGGGAAGTGGCCGCGTGGGGAAGGACGAACCCCGTGGTTAAGTCAGAAGTAGCAGTAGCGCGTTCCAGGAAGAGCGCTGCTGCTACATTAGCTACAGCGCGTTCTGGGATACACGCTACTGCTACTCCTTTCTCTTTTCCCCCCTTTTTCATTTAGTTTTCTTCACATTTTTTTTCCTTTCACCTTATTCTATTTCTTTCATTTTAAATTACCTTTCTATTTTCTTTCCATTTAATTTTATATCCTTTAGTAGTAGCGAGTTTAGATTAAAACACGCTGCTACAAATAAAGTAGGAGTAGCGCGGTTCGTTATAGGTCGCTACTACTATGTGTAGCCTATCGGCTAAGCCGTGGGAATTTTAGTAGTAACGTGTTTAGAGCAAGACACGCTACTGCTAGAACTTTATCTGCAGCGCGGTTTTCTTAGGCGCGCTACTGCTACTTAGCACCAGCGTGCTTTTTTGACCCTCGCTACTGCTAAAGTTCTGTGTATAAGGTTTTCCCTAGTAGTGAGAAGGTGCGATGCGATGAGTGTACGACCTCTTTGGTGGCGCCGAGTAGGCCTCGGCTTCGTCTGTGGAGTCGGTCAGGATGATGCGGTTCCGGTGGAGCCGGTTAAGGCGACTCTGTGGGGATGGAGCAACCGCGATAGATGAGGCGATCATTGGAGCAGGTCCTTGGAGGTGGAGGATGGGTGGCTGAACCAGCGGGACAACGAGATCGACGATGGATCCTCATCTGGGCAGGTGGATGAGGGACGTCGAGCTGTTGCACTGGACGACATCGACGGGGAAGAGGCTCCGGCTGGGTAGAGGTGGAGTGGCGGACGTCGAGCTGTTGCACTGGACGACATCGACGGGGAAGAGGCTCCGGCTGGGTAGCGGTGGAGTGGCGGACGGAGGAGGGTGGAGTTTCACGGCTGGAGCAGATAGGTTATGGCGGCCTGGGATTTCGAATGGCGAAAATGAGGCGATGGGAGGGGGAACCATGACTTAGGGACGTGCTTGTCCAAAATGTAGGGTGTGTTACAAAAGTACCCCCCACCAATTTGAACTAGCGGCCCTTTTGGCTCAGGGTTAGAAGGGGGATTTCACTTGTCGGGATTAGGCAGCTGGAGAGAGTTTTCACGCGCGTTGTAATTTCGGGATAGAAAGGCACGGGTTATGAAGGCGCGAGTTTTGGGAGCACAATATCTGAATTTTCGGGATATAACAAGGGGCGGGTCGAATTTTAGGGACAAGCCTAACGTGTAATATTGTACGTACCAAATCAATTCGCACTTTCCTCAACGAAAAAACCAAAGAAATAAAACTATTCGCACCACACAAAGAGAGAGTCTTGTCTCGTTTTACTGTACAAATGCTATTCAAAGCTATGAATCCACGTTATGTCCAATTAATTTTTTTGCTGGTCGTATAATGCATGTAACCTACTCATACCAACATTTTAGCTCATTCCAAATGTCTATACAACCACTGCAATTCGAACTAAATTTGAATTCGTTTCTCTATTTCAATTAGAATCTACAATCATGATTATTGCCAACTTAAACCATCATTCGTGTATTATCTTAACAACACACCACATGATTACTATAGAGATAGATATGAACTATGTGTACTATATGAACTCGAATTCAAATTTTTGAATACACTTGATGTTGATTCCAAATAATAGTACATTTGATGTACTAACTAGATCTTCATAATCTAAACCATGTGCACCGTGTTTATCACACAAATATAGTGCCCCGCCCCCTACATTATGACAAGTATTTAGCCCTAAGCTGCAAAAGCCACACATTATCACAAATTATAATCAATGTTCTATATATTATATGTAGTATAACATGTTCATAACCACACCATGTGTATCACCATTATGTATATTCATTCATGCATGCGTTGGTTTAAAACACTATGATATCTTCTTCGAATATCCAAATCCACTTTTTTATAATGAATTATGATTTATGTTCGTCTTCTACACCCACACAATCCTCTTGTCTTTGTAGCTAGTGCTAACTTTCTATCCTGCATGCACACGCCCGCCCCCCTCACCCTCCCTCAACGTCTCTTCCATCGAGCACATTCGTTATTTCTCTTTAGGTTGTTCACCCACGGTGTGTGTAGGCCCCCAGCTCCTTTATGGCACACACACCGGTTGATATACCTCTCTAGCCAAGTGTGCCTACCACAAACATACACTTCCCCTCTTCTTTTCTCACCATCCATGCCACCCTATGTATAATACAATTCCACATAGGTGCACACTCTCACCCCTCTTTTCATCGATCTCATACTCGCATACTCCTTCCCCCTCTACATAGTAGGCCTCTCGCACCACCTCCTAGCCGCACCCCTATCCCCCTGTCCGTCTCTCCGGACCTTATTTAAACATGCATGCATGTATACCTATCGATCTCCCTACATATAGCTAGGTCGACAATAATTCTTTTTCCCCATGCACCGATCGACATACCTCACTAGTTGTGTCTCTCTCTTTCTCTGACACACGACGATTGATCTTCCTATGTAGTTACGTATGCTTACCACAACCATATCGTCCCCCCTCATCCTCTTTGCATACCTCCCGACCCGTCTCTCACACGCATGTGCATAGACAAGCCGACATCCCCTCTCTTATTGACATTGCACTCGTACCCTCCGTTTGTCTAGCAGGCCTCTCCCACCATTTGTGAGAAGCAACTCCACCACCAACCCTCTGACACTCTACCTTTCTCTCTCTATCTCCCAACCTTATTCCTCTGCTACACATATGCATGGATGCCGATCAATCTCGCTGAATACATAGCTTGGTCTGTCTCCTTCTCCTCGCATATACCAGTCGATCTACCTCTCTATAGTTAGGTCTCTGCCCCCTCCCCCTCACACACACACCGATAGTCGAACATTGTAGGTAGGTATCCATGCCACGGAGATAAACTACACCTCTTCCCTCTCACATTCCAGTAGGCCAGTCGCCCTGTATCTTTAATGTGGTCAAACACAAATTCAATGGCACTCTTTATCGATCGCTCACCCACACACTTCATCCCTGTTTTCGATTCTATCGATATCTCACACCGATGATCCCTGCACTCTCTTCTCGTGGATCGATCCCTCTATATATGATATATCCATGACTCTATTCCACACACTTCGCATATGTTACATTTTTGGTTTGAAATATCATCGACACATTGCCTCCGTTTTGCACAAACCATCTCTCTCACACCCACCCACGTATGTACGTACCTGCACGTAAAGAAGAGGTGCACGTGCAACGCACGTACTCACGTCTCGTTCCTGGCCACACGCGCGCGGGTACACGGTGGAGTTCATTTCTGTATGAAAAGGCAGGCCACGTGATAATTTGATGCGTGTAGCGGTTGTTTACTCGAAGGAGGGTTGTGTACCACAGGTAGATGGAACAAAGTTCGACTTGATGCATTAGTATTAAGTAAAGTTATATTCCTCAATGGCACGTATAGAATATAAAATGATTGTCGTCGGGAAAAAAGAAATCCGCTACACTATGTACAATGGAGCCTGCCTGCCGGGGTTTGCCTCTCGTCACACTATCTCACACAAGGCGGCGGTGGCCTCTCTCCCTTATTGTTGGTCACTGATCTGGCCACATCCCATCCGCCAGTAGAAAGGGAGGATGTCCATCATTTCTCCGTTCAACGGCGTTGAGGCAGCACGTCCTGATCTGCGGTACCCGCCGTTCTCTCTGACCAAGTTCCGGCGCGGTAGGGCCTTCGCCACTTACATGACATTGTATTTCCGCGCAAAACTCTTCTCTTTTTCTTTACATGTTCAGCATGACTGTGTACAATATCTGACATGCATACGAAAAAATATAGTGAGATTATGTAAGGAGAGCATGTAGAAATCTAGAGTGATGGTAACAACTAGTGGATGGATCCAAAAATAATGATAATAGGCTGATGATAACTTTAATTTAATAAAAAGACAGATGATGATTGCTTTACTATTTCTTTCCCACCCAAGATGAACAACATAGGCATACCCTAGGTGAATCAGATAATAGACAGAGATATTATTCATTGCAGCCTCGATATGTGCCCCACAAGTAATTTTAAAACTCAAGTTTGAACATTAATTTGGAGCCAACTTGGAGTCTAAGAGGTGAATAGGACGATAAAGTAGCAGGTAATATTAAGCAATGCATAACATAAGCAAAAACAAAAGAGTGCGACCTCGCTTGTGGACGTGTACTCCTCAGGTTCATCTGCTGAGTCAATGATGGTGATGCAGTTGCGATGGGTGCCGGCGGTAGGGAGGGAGATCTGAGGCGGCGAAAGACGGTCAGGAGTCGTGATGTTTGGTTGGGTGGATGCTTCTATTGATGGAGCAGCTCAGGTGAGGTGGACGATGTCGCGGCAGGAGCAGGATAAACCACACAAAGTTTTCTTCGACACCTACCTGTAACTGAAGTAATTCAAAAAACGCAGGGATAGGAAAAACACCAAAATATGATAGGAATGCACGTGGGAAACAGAGCATTTGCAAACACAGGATTTCTGTCAACTTGGTTGTTTGGTTCACGGGAATTGGAAGAGCAGAGGAATGCAAAGAAACATGGCAAAATTAAAGTGAAACCATATGAAAACGTGTAGGGTTAGAATGTTAATCTACCACTAATGCACTTGGTCTTCTTTTCATGCATAGGATTTTGAAAAGTAGGTCCAGGTGGATGTTTTGCACCATTCCTTTCAACAAAATGCATAAATAATTGAATAGTAGAGTGCCATAGGAAAATTTCCTATTGCTATGTTTTTCCTTCACTTTTTCCTTTAAACCAAAATAGCCCTAATGGATCAACATGAATGTAGAGTAATAAGTGATCCGACAAGTGTACAACCTCTTTGCCGTAGCCATGTGGACCTCAACATCATTGGGTTGGTCACTGAAGAAGTTGAGGCAGAGGTGGTTGTCGGAGGTGTGGAGGAAGATCTGAAGAAACTCTAGATGGCGTCCAGGGCACTGCTCTGTTGTGATGGATGGTTCTGTCGTTGGAGCAGCTCCGGCAAGCCGTAAGATGTCGAGGCTGAAGCAGTACAAGACAGACATCATTAATATCAAGTGGGGTTCTAATAGAATCTCCAATAGATGATGTAAAATACATTATGAAAAAGAGATAGATGTAAAATTTACATCACCAAAAAACACCTGACTACAATAGATGAGGTAAAAACTATTGACTCTGAACTTAACTGTCGAAACTGAAATTTATTGTGGAATCTGAATGTTACTATCGAAACTGAATGCACTGGTAGAAGAGAGGCACTTCACATGTAGTTTAGGCCGCTCGAGCACTACTAGTATAGAAATAGTGATCTAAATCAGCAGGCGATCAACGGGGAACACAATAGCTGATAGAAGTCGGAGCAGCAATGCTTGGAGGAGCAGCATGAACTAGAGCTAGAGTAGCAACTCATTACTCGTGTAGCTGCAGTAGCCCGTGTACCAGCATTAGCAGCGTGAGCGAGGGCAAGATCAGAGTAGCAACACCAGCGAGGGGGAGAGCAGAGCAGCAGTGTAACCAAGCGAGAAACAGAGCAACAGTAGCGTGAGAGAGCGAGAGCCGGAGCAGCAGCAGGAGATCCGGCTGGTACGGATGCCATGACCAAAGGGGCCTTGTACTGGGGGGAGCCACTGTGTAGATGTCGACTGTGGCACCGGCATCGAGGTAGCCACACCATTGGGGTGCGGGATGGAGCACTGTCCGCACCGTGAGGTCGAGTTAAGGAGACACTACTAGGGAAAACCCTAGCAGTAGCGCTGGTTTTGTGCTCACTAGTAGCGCGGGTAGGCGCGCTACTAATAAGGCGCTACAGCTATTGCTTAGCAGTAACGCGTGCCCGCACGCGCTACTGCTAGGACAAATAGCTGCAGCGTTTGTTCACTCCCACGCTACTGCTAATGTAACTACTGGCAGCGTGTTTTCTCTCCATCGCTACTAGTATTCTTTTTTTATTTTTTATTTTTAGTGTATTTATGCGCCATCGTACAAATATTGGTACAATACCAGTTATGAGGTTTACATCATTATGTCCACAACAGTGTGTCAAATGAAGGTGGATTAGGTTCAAGTGGAGGCAATATGTGGTGCATGTCAAAAGTATACTACTAATCCAAACTTGATCTAGTTTGGACTAGTAGTACTTTCGATGTGCACCACATGTTGCCTCCACTTGAATCTAATCCGCCAGCACAAGCTATTTAATCATCATCATAGTCATTACCACCAACAATATTTATTTAATCACCACTAACACTAGCTAATAATAATCATCATAGTCATTACCACCAACACTAGCTATTTTATCATCATAGTAATAGTGTAGCACATCATCATCCTCAAACTCATTTCTAGCTAGCTAATCACTCCTGCTGCTCTCTCTTAGGTAAAATAACATAAAACATGTATAGCTCTCCTCCTTGATCAAGTTGGAGCATGCAGATGAACCTGTCTCCTAATCGTGGGTAGCGCATCTGTTTGCTGCCCCCTAGTACTTCTCTGCGCTCCCCCATCACATATTTGGTCCAGTCTTGCACTATTAAGCATCCGTCGCTAATCTTGAATGCACTAAAGTAATCTGTAGGATATCTTGGCCGTAAGCTGATAATACTCATGGTACCTTTAGTCTCGATCCCATAAGGCACAACATTCATCGGGAGTCCCTGTTGAAGAACATCGTATGGTAACATACTTAGCAATGAAGTTTAGCTTCAAAAATAATGTATGGAAAAGATGCACTGAGGACAAATAGTAAAAATCTTACCATCCTTCCTAAATAGATGTGACCGTAGTTCATTACGAACACTATTGGTCGCACGTTTTCAGTACTAACATTTCTAAATGCAGGAAGAAAATTTGTCTTGACAGTATCAAGATCCTCAAGCCATGAAACATAATGACTGAGCTCCTCGCAGTTGAGTTCAGCCCCGGACAGTATACGGTCCTGTCTACCAAGCGCTGGACATGTTTGCTTGCACCGAAATAAGCTGACAATACAAATTAGTTGTCAACTATTTTTGAATAAACAATATCAAAGACATAAATATGGTTGAGAAACTTACATAATGGTATAACTGGAGGCGTCTGCACATCGACCCAGATGTCGGTATTACCTTCAATATCATCTTCCGGACGAATATCAAAGGTGATAACCATATCAGGCTCAAATGCATAAGTCTTGCATAGTGCTCGCCATGTTTTGCATCCAAAATAGGTGTAGTCGTCTGAATTGTATAATTTTGCATGGAAAATATAACCATGCTCGGTCTTCAAGTAAACTTTCTTTACCTCCGTAGTATGACTGAAACCTATCTTATCCAATACAAAAACTCTTGCATGGCAGGGGATACGCTAGTAGAATAGTAAAAAAATATAAGTTGAAGCAAATGAAGCAGATGTCATGCTTAATTACGAAAAAAGACTTGTCGTTGTGACTTACTGTATCCACTTCGAAGTTCTCGTCCAGCTTGATGCTGAAGCGCCTATCATCATCTAGGAAGATTCCGTCGCACAGGCCGCGCTCGTCTTCGCAGTATTTGCAAATACCGAAATCCTTTTCGTCGTCAGACATTTCCTATGTTCATAGTTAAAACATTAATTGAAAATCGATCGAAGACAACTACCAGGATACTCAACACACAAATCCGGGGCACTCGATATTTCCTACATATTCTGGCACAAGTCATGCCAAAATTCACGGAAAAATCCGGCATGACCTTTGCTAAAATAGGACATATCGAGCGCCTGAAATTTGCCGGAACGGAAATGAATCAACACTCCGGCAAAACATAGGCCACTCGGAGGTGTAACCTGCAAACATGACCGGCCACTTGGATATTGAGCAACACAAGATATACATTTCAAAATATCTTATAGGACTCAAATTAGCATGCATTCAATAAGCAAAAGTAAATCATCTCATGCGTCCGTACATCGTCGAATATTATCACTAATACATCACGAATAGTGTCATACATATAACATCACTAATACAACTAAAACCCTAGCACACGACGGGTATCGGCGCGGGCGGTGGACACCCACAGAGAAGGAACCATCACGGGATCATAGCTCCAGTGAGATCCCTGGAGAACCTGCCAGGTATTGGAGAACCTGTGCTCCAACGCAAACAAGTAGCGACGGACGTGCGCGTCCTCCTCACTGACACGGTGACGCACCACCTCCGCGGAGTCCTCGAGCCTCTGGACCGTCACTGGCCCACGCGACCGCCACCAAAGAAGGTTCGGGTCAACGACAGGCTGGCTCCTCACCAACCTGCGCCCCCCGGTAGGTAGCGCCTCCCAGTACCACCCCGGCGGAGCCCAGTCCCGGACATGGCCCATCTGGTCAAGCAGGTGTCGTCCTCCGCCGACTCGACGACGAGGATGCGGGATAGGCATCGTCCACGTCGAGGCGGGAAAAATTGCTTTAACTAAAAAATAGCAACAAGTTCTTACTAACTAGTTCTATTAATTCAACTAGTTCTTACTAAAAATAAACTTACTATAAATAAAAATATTCTAGTACCTAATTAGTACCTAGTTCTTACTAACTAATTAGTACCTAGGAACTACTGCCCTAATTACCATCTAATTTGATGAACCTATAGGGGTGGAAAGTGGTAGCGGATATTCCAATTATCCAACTATAAAGTGAAATAAGTGGTCAAATTTTACTCGTTTTATGATTCATCTTAGAAATTTGATTCGTTTCCACCCTTACATGAACCCTAACTCATTTGAGCCGCATCCGCATCCGATTTGTTTCCACTCTTACATGAACCCTAACTAATTTGATGCAACTAAAATATAAAGAAACCCTAGGCAGAGGTAGGGGAGAGGGAGGAGCAGGCGTGCTCACCTCGGGTGCCTGCAACGAGGGAGGGGCAGGGCGGCGTCGAGGTCAGGGTCGGGGCTCGGGCGCGCGGCGGATGGCGGCGTCGAGGTCGGGGTCGGGGGCGGCGTCCGGGCGGCGTTGAGGTCGGGGGCGGGGGCGGCGTTGAATCTGGGGTCGGGGCGGCGTAGAGGGTGTGCGGAGAGCGCGCGGCGGCCGACGGGCGGCGACGGCGGCGAGAGTGGAGAGTTGGATTTGGGGGAAGTGGCCCGTGGGGAAGGACGAACCCCGTGGTTAAGTCAGAAGTAGCAGTAGCGCGTTCCAGGAAGAGCGCTGCTGCTACGTTAGCTACAGCGCGTTCTGGGATACACGCTACTGCTACTCCTTTCTCTTTTCCCCCTTTTTCATTTAGTTTTCTTCACATTTTTTTTTCCTTTCACCTTATTCTATTTCTTTCATTTTCAATTACCTTTCTATTTTCTTTCCATTTAATTTTATATCCTTTAGCAGTAGCGAGTTTAGATTAAAACACGCTGCTACAAATAAAGTAGGGTAGCGCGGTTCGTTATAGGTCGCTACTACTATGTGTAGCCTATCGGCTAAGCCGTGGGAATTTTAGTAGTAACGTGTTTAGAGCAAGACGCGCTACTGCTAGAACTTTATCTGCAGCGCGGTTTTCTCAGGCGCGCTACTGCTACTTAGCACCAGCGTGCTTTTTTGACCCTCGCTACTGCTAAAGTTCTGTGTATAAGGTTTTCCCTAGTAGTGAGAAGGTGCGATGCGATGAGTGTACGACCTCTTTGGTGGCGCCGAGTAGGCCTCGGCTTCGTCTGTGGAGTCGGTCAGGATGATGCGGTTGCGGTGGAGCCGGTTAAGGCGACTCTGTGGGGATGGAGCAACCGCGATAGATGAGGCGATCGTTGGAGCAGGTCCTTGGAGGTGGAGGATGGGTGGCTGAACCAGCGGGACAACGAGATCGACGATGGATCCTCATCTGGGCAGGTGGATGAGGGACGTCGAGCTGTTGCACTGGACGACATCGACGGGGAAGAGGCTCCGGCTGGGTAGAGGTGGAGTGGCGGACGTCGAGCTGTTGCACTGGACGACATCGACGGGGAAGAGGCTCCGGCTGGGTAGCGGTGGAGTGGCGGACGGAGGAGGGTGGAGTTTCATGGCTGGAGCAGATAGGTTATGGCGGCCTGGGATTTCGAATGGCGAAAATGAGGCGATGGGAGGGGGAACCATGACTTAGGGACGTGCTTGTCCAAAATGTAGGGTGTGTTACAAAAGTACCCCCCACCGATTTGAACTAGCGGCCCTTTTGGCTCAGGGTTAGAAGGGGGATTTCACTTGTCGGGATTAGGCAGCTGGAGAGAGTTTTCACGCGCGTTGTAATTTCGGGATAGAAAGGCACGGGTTATGAAGGCGCGAGTTTTGGGAGCACAATATCTGAATTTTCGGGATATAACAAGGGGCGGGTCGAATTTTAGGGACAAGCCTAACGTGTAATATTGTACGTACCAAATCAATTCGCACTTTCCTCAACGAAAAAACCAAAGAAATAAAACTATTCGCACCACACAAAGAGAGAGTCTTGTCTCGTTTTACTGTACAAATGCTATTCAAAGCTATGAATCCACGTTATGTCCAATTAATTTTTTTGCTGGTCGTATAATGCATGTAACCTACTCATACCAACATTTTAGCTCATTCCAAATGTCTATACAACCACTGCAATTCGAACTAAATTTGAATTCGTTTCTCTATTTCAATTAGAATCTACAATCATGATTATTGCCAACTTAAACCATCATTCGTGTATTATCTTAACAACACACCACATGATTACTATAGAGATAGATATGAACTATGTGTACTATATGAACTCGAATTCAAATTTTTGAATACACTTGATGTTGATTCCAAATAATAGTACATTTGATGTACTAACTAGATCTTCATAATCTAAACCATGTGCACCGTGTTTATCACACAAATATAGTGCCCCGCCCCCTACATTATGACAAGTATTTAGCCCTAAGCTGCAAAAGCCACACATTATCACAAATTATAATCAATGTTCTATATATTATATGTAGTATAACATGTTCATAACCACACCATGTGTATCACCATTATGTATATTCATTCATGCATGCGTTGGTTTAAAACACTATGATATCTTCTTCGAATATCCAAATCCACTTTTTTATAATGAATTATGATTTATGTTCGTCTTCTACACCCACACAATCCTCTTGTCTTTGTAGCTAGTGCTAACTTTCTATCCTGCATGCACACGCCCGCCCCCCTCACCCTCCCTCAACGTCTCTTCCATCGAGCACATTCGTTATTTCTCTTTAGGTTGTTCACCCATGGTGTGTGTAGGCCCCCAGCTCCTTTATGGCACACACACCGGTTGATATACCTCTCTAGCCAAGTGTGCCTACCACAAACATACACTTCCCCTCTTCTTTTCTCACCATCCATGCCACCCTATGTATAATACAATTCCACATAGGTGCACACTCTCACCCCTCTTTTCATCGATCTCATACTCGCATACTCCTTCCCCCTCTACATAGTAGGCCTCTCGCACCACCTCCTAGCCGCACCCCTATCCCCCTGTCCGTCTCTCCGGACCTTATTTAAACATGCATGCATGTATACCTATCGATCTCCCTACATATAGCTAGGTCGACAATAATTCTTTTTCCCCATGCACCGATCGACATACCTCACTAGTTGTGTCTCTCTCTTTCTCTGACACACGACGATTGATCTTCCTATGTAGTTATGTATGCTTACCACAACCATATCGTCCCCCCTCATCCTCTTTGCATACCTCCCGACCCGTCTCTCACACGCATGTGCATAGACAAGCCGACATCCCCTCTCTTATTGACATTGCACTCGTACCCTCCGTTTGTCTAGCAGGCCTCTCCCACCATTTGTGAGAAGCAACTCCACCACCAACCCTCTGACACTCTACCTTTCTCTCTCTATCTCCCAACCTTATTCCTCTGCTACACATATGCATGGATGCCGATCAATCTCGCTGAATACATAGCTTGGTCTGTCTCCTTCTCCTCGCATATACCAGTCGATCTACCTCTCTATAGTTAGGTCTCTGCCCCCTCCCCCTCACACACACACCGATAGTCGAACATTGTAGGTAGGTATCCATGCCACGGAGATAAACTACACCTCTTCCCTCTCACATTCCAGTAGGCCAGTCGCCCTGTATCTTTAACGTGGTCAAACACAAATTCAATGGCACTCTTTATCGATCGCTCACCCACACACTTCATCCCTGTTTTCGATTCTATCGATATCTCACACCGATGATCCTTGCACTCTCTTCTCGTGGATCGATCCCTCTATATATGATATATCCATGACTCTATTCCACACACTTCGCATATGTTACATTTTTTGGTTTGAAATATCATCGACACATTGCCTCCGTTTTGCACAAACCATCTCTCTCACACCCACCCACGTATGTACGTACCTGCACGTAAAGAAGAGGTGCACGTGCAACGCACGTACTCACGTCTCGTTCCTGGCCACACGCGCGCGGGTACACGGTGGAGTTCATTTCTGTATGAAAAGGCAGGCCACGTGATAATTTGATGCGTGTAGCGGTTGTTTACTCGAAGGAGGGTTGTGTACCACAGGTAGATGGAACAAAGTTCGACTTGATGCATTAGTATTAAGTAAAGTTATATTCCTCAATGGCACGTATAGAATATAAAATGATTGTCATCGGGAAAAAAGAAATCCGCTACACTATGTACAATGGAGC
Source organism: Triticum aestivum (assembly GCF_018294505.1). Classification (NCBI taxonomy): domain Eukaryota; kingdom Viridiplantae; phylum Streptophyta; class Magnoliopsida; order Poales; family Poaceae; genus Triticum; species Triticum aestivum. The sequence goes on from NC_057798.1 coordinate 323,053,081, forward strand.
CTGCCTGCCGGGGTTTGCCTCTCGTCACACTATCTCACACAAGGCGGCGGTGGCCTCTCTCCCTCATCGTTGGTCACTGATCTGGCCACATCCCATCCGCCAGTAGAAAGGGAGGATGTCCATCATTTCTCCGTTCAACAGCGTTGAGGCAGCACGTCCTGATCTGCGGTACCCGCCGTTCTCTCTGACCAAGTTCCGGCGCGGTAGGGCCTTCGCCACTTACTCGCTACCGCAGTGTGGACAGATCCCGGCTGCCGACGCCCTCCTAGTCACATCCCGATGACCCTCAGGTACAGCTTCCTCTGGCCTTGCTCCACTTCCCATCTTCCCACGTTGCTGCATGTGAAAAATCCCACATGTGGATCTTCTTTAGTTCTTTGCTTAAAACGTATATCAGTCGGCGTACTTTCCATCTTCCAATCTCGTCCTCAACCCACTTTTGATAAACCACCATGCTGCTATGTTTCCCTTAAGACATGGAATATGCTTATTTTTTGTCAGTCTATGTGTCTTCAACTCCTGTTATTGGGCAGTAATTGTTTCCTTTCTACCTCTTTTTGCAAACAGGGTTATCCATTTCACCATGTTGCTATTGCGACCTTTTGGTGAACTGCAGAAATTACTTTTTTTCTTAAGAGTGTTTTGTACATTTTCACCAAAATGTCACATGGGCAACAATTTTCATTTCTGTGGGACTGCAGAAAGGGAGATTGGTTTTGCTATCCTCCCCATCCAACTTCGTGCCTAATCTTCTCCAACAAGTAGTTAGTCCTAAAGAGAGATCACAGAGGTGATCGACTTCTATTTGTGTGTGTTATGTTTCATCATCTAGTTCCACTATTATTGTAATTACACTGACTGAATATCTTTGCAAACAGGGATGATCAGCTCGATTTTAGTAGAACTACACAAAATGATCGGATTGTGATGTCCTCCATACACCTCTTTCTTGGATACAGAGCTACGTGAAACTAGCTTCCAACCAATGAACACTGTGCCCAGTATATGGAGCCATGGCTACGAACAGTATCAATCAATTATATATTTTTGTTTATTTGTACACCTTCTCACAACTTTGTCTTCAGTTGTGATGTGAATATTTGCGCTGGTCTGCGAACCATTGAGATGCATTAACAGCCATGGTAGTTTCATTTGTATTTGATGGAATGTTGTAACGAGATAATCTTGAGGCAAGAGGACACATGAATCCTAAGTTGAAACCTTATTTTCTACGGGAACCAAAGTTCAAACCTTCATAACATCACAGTACAATTTCATTATGCTGGAAAATTATGCGTACATATAAAAAAATCCTGGAAGGTTTATAGCAATGCCAGAAACAATTCAACTTCGTTTCGCCGACATATGGGACATCCTTCATCCGGCTCCACCTGCCATGCAACAATATTGAGTGCACAACTGCAGGGGAGATTCACCCCAGTCATTGCATCGCAGTAATAATGACTAGTGAGCAGTCAAATCACAGAGCCCCACCTTCGCCACAGTAAGCTTCTCGGATGAAGCAACCATCATTTCTATCTTTGTCTAATCCGCTGGTACTCCAATATTTCCAGTGTATAAGTTGCTTGGGTGAAGCAACCATCACTTCACCATTCCCACAATAAGCACTACTCCCTCTGTCTAGATGAATAAGTCATCTAAGGTTGTGCACCGTGACCAAGAAGGAGGGGAAATGAGAGAACTTAATGTTTATTTGCTAATTAATAGCACTGCATGCAGTGAACTAACCACTGCATGTGGTGTTTGGTAGTCTCGAGTCCTTGAAAACATGCACGCCCCACATCGCTTATTGGTTGATATGTCAAGAAACAAGAAACGAGGTGGGAGTTAATGCATGGCGCCTAAGTGTTTTGGGATTATTTTGTTTTCGTAAGGTGACTTATACACCCTCCTTTTATTTTATTCTTGAAACAACCACACAGAAATATTGGACGGCAGCAACACATCAACTGAATCAAATATCGAAACCAACCAATTAACTACTACTAATGGTGAGCATTTGCTAGTATCATGTACTCTGTTTATCCATGTATATAGGGCTTAATGCATTTTACGAGACAAACTTTGGCCCTGTTTAGATCCATGGGTTAGAGTTAGTTTGAGCTAGTTGGGGCTCAAATAACCCTAAAGGACGCAAAGGTCGTGTTTGGATCCATGGGTTAGAGTTAGTTTGAGCTAGTTTGGGCTCAAATAGCCCTAAAGTATCCAAACATGAGGGTTAGTTTGAGCTAGTTTCATCTAACCCACCCAAAACAACTATCCCATCCAAGAGGTGCTAATTGGAGCTAATTCTCATGGGGCCCACTGAAAAATCACCCTTCTCTCTCTATCCCGCCAGCCAAGTGGTGCTAATTGGAGCTAGTTCTCATAAGGCCCACTGAAAAATCACTTTTTGCTCTCCACCAAGTGCATTTATTGTCAATCTAACCCTGTCGTCCAAACACCTCTTTGGCTAGAGTTAGTTCAGGGTTAGTCATGAGTTACTCTAACCTCTAGCTAAGTTAGAGTATCCAAACAGGAGCAGTATAGGACATGCAAGTTGCTCAAAGCATACCGTCAAATTCGTACATGAAAGGATCTTCGAATGATATAATTTTCAAATTATATAAAATCTTATCAATAGTCAAAGGCAACCTCAAAGAATACATTAGGCCCTATATAGACGTATGGATGAAGGGAGTAGTACTAATTGCAACGCATGCATGCATGCATGTGGAGTACTACAGTACTAAACAAGAATGTTTTAGATGCATTGGTTAATTATATCTTAGTTATGGCACTTAACAATTTAATGAACAAAACAAGAACGATTGACGTGATTAGCAGAAAGCAGAGCGCCTTTTTAGTGGAGATTTTCATCATTCTATGAAGGTGCAAAACCAAGTATTATTACTACACCAAACAAGTTCAAAATGAGAAATTGGACCCACTCACGGCACACGCCTGTCTCGTTTGGTCCGTCGATCAAAGCGCTTCATCTTCTTGGCATAACAATAGAGTACAGTGTTTTTTAGAATGCTCTTGGCATGTCGCTAACATGTGGGAGGGAGTGATGAGTTAACCGACCTCAATAGACGGCAAAAGTGCCAGCCCACCACACTTTGGAAGAGACGAGGAGAGAGAAGCGATACGGGCTGGTGGATTACTAGAGCTAGGTGGCGCACATAGGCCAAGAAACATGGTGATAATGTGGGTTGGCCATGTATGATTTAACTACACTAGGATGTCATGTTTCGGACTCTTCCAGTCTACCATGGAGAAGATCAGGTAGATTTTATACCGTTGAATAAAAATATTAAAGAGTCCAAACGCTCCACCGTGTGGTTTCTTGCTCCTTCTCGGTCGTCAGAAAGCGTTCTTCTAAGTTTTGCTGACGTGGGACATCCAACATCCAGGTCCATGTGTCATGCAAGAAAATGGAGTTAAGTATAGTAGGAGAGACTCACCAACGGTCACAAACGTAGGTGGAGTACGTGCACGAATCACCCGAAAAAAGGAATACGAGCACGAAGAGAAGAGGTGAAGGCACCGATGCAGGTACTCTTTGCTCTTTCACTAATACTCATGCGCATGTACACGGTGAGCTCATTTCTGTATGAAGAGGCATCTCACCTGATAATTTGGCGAGTGTAGTAGTTGTTCATGGGAACCACGTGTGGACAAATCAAAGTTCGATTATGACGTGGTGCCACATTTTCTATAAATTAAGTTATTCTATTCGATGGCACCTATGCAACATTATTTTGACAATGGAACATGAATCGTGCACGCATTGAATGACGGAGCACGGGATGGTAGCCATGGACATGGTCAGCCATTTTTTGGAGACTAGTAGACTACTTTTAATAAGTCTCATCAACTCGCAAACGAGGAGAATCTTTGCTTACTACTAGTATGACCTCTCCCTCGCTCACGCACGTGCACGGTGGCTCGCAGGACGAGGAGAAGCTTTTGCTTTACGATAGTGCTCTTAATACAGGTGGTGAACATGCGGAATTTCATTCGGTGTCAGATTGCTAGAACTATCTATACTGTAGTACAATCATCATTGTTTGACTTTCGGAAGAGGCGAAGGGCCAAGCACAGGGTCACCTACTCACAGTATAATCGGCTGTGTTTGCACGAATTTTTAACGTAGTACAATCCGAGTGGATTGCTCCAGTCGTCATCACACTTTAGCCAATCGATTGGCACCCTTCCACGCTCCATTTTTCTTGCGTTCCTTCCTCCATCTAGCACGCTAAAAAGTGGGCCCCATGCTCATGTATGCCAATGTGGTAGTCAATTATTTTGCCATAGTCAGCTATCACACCCTTTCAAAGCCACGTTAATGTACCCATTAGAAACAAGTTAGACTTGTTCATTTCAACCGCCTCCCTAGGTGTTTGGAGAGGAATTGGATGGCGCAAGGTGGTTCTATAGGTGGTAGGCGGCAAAAAATAGGGGAAAACGCACGAACCAGCTAGACGAGGGAGGGAAGCCTCTACATTCACGAGGGACGTGGCATTGGCCATTGGGCGGCAACATGCAGTCATCCAGGTACGCAATAAAGGATGCAAAGAGGCTTCCTATATTGGCAAGGACCAGCTTCCCTACCGATTGCTCATCCAATAGAACTCCCAAGTTAACTCTGCTGAGGCTGGAGTAGTCATTAGATGGGTGACCGAATGGGAAGTGGAGTCGATGTTAAACTAATGGGATGGGTTTCTATAAACGTTTAATTGGATTAAATGTATATAGTGCTCCGTCCTATTAGTTGAACCTGGAGGTCTTTGTTTTGTAATTTTCGACATTTTTTGTTTTTTGAACACATGATAATCGGAGGTTTATTGCATTACTTTTTGATAACTTTTGTTTTTTGACCACATGTTAATTGGCTTGAAAGAAGGTCTATCATTTTAGTTCACGACATCTTTCCAAAAAAAGTGAGATGACTTTTGTCAACCTATAAGGCATGTTTGTCAAATTAACCTCGAGGTACTTGTTCTCAAATTAACCTCTGGGTCTTGCACGAGTACTTGTTTTTTGAACACATGTTAATCGAAGTTCTTTCGCATTACTTTTTGATATTTTTTGTTTTTTGAACACATGTTAATTGTCTTGAAAGAAGGTCTATGGTGTTACTTCACGACATCTTTCCAAAAAAAAAGTGATATGACTTTTTCAACCTATAAGGCATGTCTGTCAAATTAACCTCGAGGTACTTGTTCTCAAATTAACCTTTGGGTCTTGCAGGAGTACTTGTTTTTCTAACACATGTTGATTGAAGGTCTATCGCGGTACTTTTTGATAATTTTTGTTTTTTGAACACATGTTAATTGGCTTGAAAAAAGGTCTATCGTGTTACTTCACGACATCTTTCCAAAAAAAGTGAGATGACTTTTGTCAACCTATAAGGCATGTTTGTCAAATTAACCTCGAGGTACTTGTTCTCGAATTAACCTCTAGGTCTTGCAGGAGTACTTGTTTTTTGAACACATGTAAATCAAAGGTCTATCGTGTTAGCTTTTGATTATTTTTGTTTTTTGAACACAATTTAATTGGCTTGAAAGAAGGTCTATCATGTTACTTCACGACATCTTTCCAAAAAAAGTGATATGACTTTTGTCAACATATAAGGTGATACGGGGCTAACCCGGTGTAGGCCAATATTTCACGTTTGGAGTGGGATCCCTCGAAGAACACGATGAACACGGGGAAGAACGGAGAGAAATCACAAGGGGAAACACTCAAGAACAAGTCCGATCACACATCCACTAGACAATCAAACACACAAGATCCACAAGGTACATGAACAACAAAGGGAAAGATACAAGGTAAGGTTCATCTCCAAGAGGAGGTCTTGATGATATCCTAGATGGATCTTCCCACAAGGGGGTCTTGATGATATCCCGCAGGATCTTCTCACATGGAGGTATTGAACTCCATGGGAGTGGTAGTCTCTCTCTCTCTCTCAAGAGTAGAGGTAGGAGTAAAGCTCACCTAACAATGAGCTATCATATTTGCTAACCCTAGAAAGGAGGTGGAGGTGGTCTATTTATAGTCTAAGCCACGAAGGGGTAAGTGGGAGAGGGATACAAGGCCAAAGGCCCGCGGCTGCGCACAGGTAGGGCGGTAGTACCGGACACATGAGCGGTAGTACTGCTTGGAGGGTCTGAGCGGTAGTACCGCTTGCTTTGGGCGGTAGTACCGCCCTTTCTGGACTGGGCAGGTCCTTCTTCTTCCGTCTTCGCTTCCAGGCTTCCCTTGCGGATGGTGTAGTGGTTCCTTGGCGCTTGCACTCCTCCTCGACATCCGTGAAGCTCCAACAATACCTATGCATGCACACAGGAGAAGTGTCAAGTAGTATACCATCCTCAAAGGGGTCAAGTGAACACGTGTGAAGGAGAAGATTCACCTTTATGTATGAGAAGTAGAGGTCGCACGTGTCACTTGCCAAACAGACTCTTGACATGGTGATGTCCATAGGATGCTCGCATCATCCCCCGCCCCCCCCTTGGGAAAGATCCGACCTCGGATGAAAACCAAATCACCATGGAAAAGAGATGGCTTCGCCATGAAGAAGTGGACATTCACCAAGTACTCGTCATCTTCAAGCTCGCAATGGGCACTCTCCAATGTCGCACCGTCTTGGGATTCCTTCAAAATGAGCAAGGACAACAAACCCTTGGAAAAACAAATGTGGTTAGCATTAGTGCAAAACCAAGCATTCAAGAGGCGATTCACCAAACAAGTGTTGTCATCAAGCATAGCATATGGTTTGACAAAGGATTGTGACATGGCATGTAAGCACATAAATTGAGCACAAGCAAAGATATCATGGGGACAAGCATGTAAATGTGAGGTAGAGATGCAAATATGTGTGACAAGAGCATAAGCATCCACCTCAAGGTCATAGCAAGCATGCATAAAGCGCTCGACAAATGGTCGATGGTAGGCATAGGAATCATTCACAACACCAAATAAGATGAGATGTCTAAACACATGGGTCAAGTGCAAGACAATCCAAGCATAATGTGCATAGGGTGTAGTGAATATAGTGTGGCACTCAACACAATAGAAAGAGCAATTGTTCATCATGTGTGAGGCAATCAAGTGAATCATGTGACAAGCAAAGGGACATGGCATATGTGAAGAAATGACATTGGTGCAACCAACCATATGATAGTAGCAGGTAGTCCAAGAATTGGATGCAACACACAAGGTACATATGTCATGAAGAATGGAAATGTGGCAATCATGGGTGAAAGCAATATCTCGACCATGCATGCAAATGGTGCAAGCACCACATGAAGTATGATCCACAATATCCAAGGTCAAGAAGGATGTCACCTTGAAAGCGTGTCCTTGTGCATTCTTCACAATGCCGAAGTGGTAGGAAATGTGGTGTAGAAGCGAGTCGTGGTAGAATGTAAGAGGCTCGCTCTCAAGAGCTCGAATGGTCAACTCACGTGAAGTCCAAGTATCCTACACATGTACAAAACAAAACAAAGAACGTATGCGCATGGTAGATAAACACATCATCCATCATGATGGTTCTCATCTTGTGCACATAACCATTAGAAGCACAAGTGCATGAATAATATGATGCAACAATGGCAATATTCATGGCACTAGGTATATGGTGCAAAGAAGTAAGGCAATCATGCTTCACAAGGAATATGTCAAAATCTCCAAATATATGTGAGAATGCTATGGGGGAAATCTCATGAGCAAGATTAAGAGCATTGTTGCACTCCATACATGACAAGTCATTTAGCATGGGAGAGGCAACACATGGAGATATATGACAAGAAGCAATATGAATCATGTGCAAAGCATATAGATGGTTGTCATCAACCGCATGAAATGAGAAAGTATGAATCATGGGTGATGCAACATGATCAAGCATAGAGATCAAGTCATGCAAACTAGTGGAGAGAAGATGCAACACACTAGAGTAAATCATGGCAATCATGTCATGCGAGCAAATAATAGGCATAGACAATGCACATGACATATCACAAGAACGAACACAAAGCAAGATCATAGTATCATCATAGGCATGGGGCACAAAGCAAACATGGCAATAACAAGAGATATCTCCACCAAGCTTGCAAATACACATAAAAGTATGAGAATCAATCATCATGTGTAAAGCAAAGCATGGGTCACAAATGCATGGCAAAGGCATAGGAATGGGCATATCATGCAAAGTGAACATGGCAAGATGGGCATATAATATGTAATGGACAACAACCCATAGACAAGTGAGGGCCATGTAGAAGGAATGCACGAAGTCTTTGCGCGAAGAGAGCGGTGGGAAAGACAATCCATGGGATGCCAAGTCCTCATTGCTCTCTAGAGCTCGTTTTGTCAACTCGTGGGATTGCAAGGTTGACAAGTATTCATGGGTACCTACACAAGAGAGACACAAACCAAAGAAATTGTGCGCGTGGTAAATGTACACATCATCCATCATGATGTGTATGTGCACGTGTGAGTTAGCACAACATAAGCATCGCTGAAAGAAATTTGATGTATGGTATAAGAACATGTCATCCATCATGAAAGAATAGTTGTTATGTATGACACGATGGGGACACAAATTGAGAATGCAAGTATATGGCACATCAATAGCATGTTTGTTCATTGGAAGCATATGGTGCACACAAGTATTGGGATCATGCAATGAATTTGATGTATCAAAATCTCCTAAAATGTATGAGGAAACTATGGGGGTCTCCTCATGAACAACATTGGAAACATCATATGGAGAAAATGGACAACATCCAAAACAATGCATATCCGAAGCTAGGTGGGCATGGCATGGCATATGAGATAAATGATGCAAAGGGAGCATACCAATATCATCACAAGAAAGACAAATGCCAATAACCATGGGCTTGTCATCTATGGCATATGTGCAAATTGGGTTTATTTTAATGGCATATGCATAATCACTATGAAGAGATTGCAAATAAGATATATGGTTGATCTCATGCATAGCATATGACAAGTCAAGCAGATTATCAAACATGATGTGACCAAGGGAATTGTCACAAGAAATCCTATGTAACATGGCATCACTACTAATAGACTCCACATGAGAATCATTATATTCATCATAAATGGGCAAATCATCGCATGGGGAAATCATACTAGCATGAAGCATGGTACTAGGTGGATCAACATCATGCAAGCAATCAATGTCAAGAATGTCCACTAGTGGGACTAGAGCATTACCTTCACCTATGTTACCTTGTTCATTCCACTCAAGTGGTGTAGGTGAGGTGGGAAAGACCAAATGGTGGTCAATATCATCATAATGATGGAACCATGTGGGGGGTGCATCATATTCCACCATGGCCATCGTCTTGTACAAAGGGAGGACGAAGTCGTCGAGGATTGTCGCGTCATAAAAAACGGGACCTAGCACTAAATGAGAAGACACAATAGAGGTAGGGGTCAAGTTGTTATAAATGCAAATGGCCTCACAAGACCTATCAACTACCTCACTCTCTCTATGTGGTGGTTCACTCACTCCCTCAAAGTAGGTGCACTCAAAATCACATATGGTGGAGTCACTCATCTCACTTAAGTAGTGGGGGTTGTGGCTCTCCTCACATGGGATTTGTGGCAACACATTATATATGGGGCTAGTGGTGAAGTCACTCTCACTCTCAATATGGTGGCACAAGTCACTCAAGTCATCATACGTCACCGTGGTCGAAGGGAAAATCCCATGCTCAACCATCTCGTCATTGTCGCCATGGATGAAGGCCAAAGATGGCACATCATCACTCTCCTCCATGACCGAAGGGAAAATCCCATGCTCGATCATCTCATCGCCGTCGCCGTGGATGAATGCCGAAGATGGCACAACATCACTCTCGCCTCCTAATATGGAAGCATCATCCTGTCTCGCCACCTTTTCGCTCGCCTCCAAAGCTTGGTCCTTGAGGGTCTCCGTAGTCGTACTTGTCGCCGCACCGTCTTGAAAAAGAGTTAAGGTAGACTCGGCATCATCAATGCCACAAAGAGGGATGTTGGTGAAGTCGCACTTGGGAGCATCATCTTGGAGCTTGTCGGGCTTGGACATTGTGGTGGTACTAGCCTCATGCTTGTCGTAGAGCTTGGTCGCCGTGAAGTTTGCTTGGGGTGGAGAAGCCTTGGCCTTCATGAGTTCTTGTTCCGCCTTGAGAGCACCAATGTAGTAGTCGTCGATGGACTTGTAGTTATCGTGGAAGATAGTCTTGGAGATGTCGTTGTTCAATCCCATCATGAAGTGGAACTTCATCGAAATGGGGTCATCCACGCTAGCTAGTCGCAAGGCAATCTTCATCTCCTTGAAGTACGTGTCGATGGACTTGGATCCTTGGATGGTGTTCTCCAATTGGCATCGAAGTTATTCTGTGTAGGTTGGAGGCACGAACTCTCGCCGCAAAGCTCTCTTCGTCTTGGGACAACTCATGTCGTAGTACTCCAAAGGTGTGTGAAGCCACCATGCCGATGCGTAGTCATGGAAGTTTCTTGTGGCGCACTTCACTTGATCTTCGGGACGAACTTTATGTAGCTTGAGGTAGTCGTCCATCAAACGCTCCCACTCGAGATACTCCTTGGGTTTGTGATTCCCATAGAAAGGAATCGCATGGTCGATGTCGAGGTCGTAGTAGCTCGTGGAAGTCACGGACTTGAGCTTGGGGAGCTTATCTTTAGCGTAGTCTTGGGGTGCTTGTTGGCGAAGATGTCGTATGTCCGTAGGCGAAGATGCCAAGGGAGATGGTGAAGTCGTTGAGCGGTTTTTGGTGTTGAGCTCTTGACCTTCACGTTCTTGTTGGTGATGGTGTCGATGCCGATGTTATCTTGCCATAGATGGTAGCTTGGAAGCATGTGCTCTTGAGCGTCTTCTCGAAGATGAGGAAGATCATTTGTAGGACTTGATGAGGGCTTTGATCTCCTCCATTTGAGCTTGCATCTTGGCGTCGGAGTTGTTGGTCGTGGCATCGAACTCTTCGTTGTTGTTGTAGACCGAAGGTGAAATGCCTTGCCTATCCATCACAAGACTCGAGTAGAGGTGAGTAGGAAATGAGATAAACAATACCAAGTTACCTTTTTCCCAAAGTTGAGGATGTATCCCGTTTCACTCAATGTGAGATGAAAGAATAGTGGAATTGGTACCGGACTTGTTCACTCACACCTATCAAGTAAAGCTTATGGTGTAGCTCGGTGAGGATAGTGGCACAAAAATTTGATGCAAAATGTTAGCAAGAGTCAATAATGTTGAAAGAGATTCACAAATTGGCAAGCGAAACAAGTAGACCAATAGCAATATGTGGCACACGGAAACACACACAAGGATAGATAAATGGGGCCGTGCAACCAAGGAATGAGCACAAAATGTGGAATCCACAGAAAACACTCGTGTTGCACAACTCAAGAGAGACGCTAACACGATTGCTCAATAGGCAGATACGAAACTTGTGCACAACCTATAAGATGCAAAATGGATAAACTTTCTATCCCAAGTATGCTATGTATGTATGGTTCCCGGTGTTTCTCACACAATGATCCAAAATGATCAAGTATGATACCATATGATATATTTTGATGCTATGGCTATTGCTTACAAGCTCGTTGCTATTTCTCTTTTGCTTAAAAGCTTTATTCTCTCTTTTTTTATGGCCACTTTTGCACAATGCACAAACCAAGATAGCAATTGTGTATATGCGGGAACAATCTTGTGACACAAGATATGATACCAATATATGCACCACGATGATATGGTATGTATGCTATGGGAAGTATGATCACTAATGTGCACAAGTCACATTGCCGGCAATACTCAAATGGCTAGTCTAGATAGGCAAGTAATGCAAAATGGGCTAGGGGTTACCAATGCAATTTGCAAGGGGAATATACAATGGTGTCGTCGAGGTTACCGTCCTTGGCGATGATGAGAGGCGGTGTTGCCGATGTGGACCCGTTCCTAGTTAGCCAAAACACCCTAGGAAACGGAAAAACCGCAAACTCAAAATCTCCAGAGTCAAATGTCAAATGGTGGTAGTGGAAAGCGGTGGTGGTTTGCACATGGCAATGCGGAAGTGGGATGATGGTTTATGCGAGTCAATGTTGAAGTTGTCATCCCTAAGTAGCCGTAACACCTTAGGAGACACAAGCCACAACTCAAACAAGCTCAAACAAAATTGGGTTAAGTTGGGGTGGAAGTGTATGGTGGGTAAGCCTATGCGGAAGTGGTGGTGGTGGTTGATGAAGAAGCAACCGTCCCTAAGTAGCCGAAACACCTTAGGAGACTCGAATCACTACTCAAGCAACCACTAATGCTATGGGGAACAAAATGGGTTAGGTTGCAGAAGTCGGTGGTGGTGTAGCGGATGATGTGGTGGAAGCCCTAGGCAAAGATGCCAAAATTCACAAACTTTTATGGAGTCAAATGATGTTGGTGGTATTTTTGTGGGAAGGGGATGTCAAGAGCTTCAAAACGAGCTAAAGAACGTCAAAATCGGAGTTCGGGTGAATTAGTTATGGCCGAAACGGTGAAACTCGGAACGCTGAAACTAGGAGGGGCGGAAGTACCGATCGGGAGGGCGGTAGTACCGCTTATCAGCGGTAGTACCACTTGGGATGGGCGGTAGTACCGCTCGTGACGGGGTTTTTTCGACTGTTTCAGGCTGAAACAGGGCCGGGCGGTCGTACCGCATGTGGGGCGGTAGTACCGCTTGTGGTTCTTAGCGGTAGTACTGCTTGGAGGGCGGTAGTACCGCTCGTGTTGGGATTCTTTGCTGATCAAATCAGGGCGCGATTTTGGGGCGGAAATGGATGATTTCGGTGGAAAAATTTGACGAATTTCGTGGATGGAAGGTGGGGAAAGTTGGGGAGATGCTAGATCCACTCGAAACCAAGCAAATCCATGGATCAAAATCAACAAAACATCATCAAACCAACAAATCAAAAAAAAGTTGGGGCTATTTTTGGTGGGGATTTTCGGATTTTAGGACGAAATCAAGAAAAAGAAGGCTAGAAAAAGAGGGTAGGGGCTCCAAATTCGCGATCAACGTGGCTCATGATACCATATGATACGGGGCTAACCCGGTGTAGGCCGATCTTTCACGTTTGGAGTGGGATCCCTCGAAGAACATGCAGAACACGGGGAAGAATGGAGAGAAATCACAAGGGGAAACACTCAAGAACAAGTCCGATCACACATCCACTAGACAAATCAAAGACACAAGATCCACAAGGTACATGAACAACAAAGGGAAAGATACAAGGTAAGGTTCATATCCAAGAGGAGGTCTTGATGATATCCTAGATGGATCTTCCCACAAGGGGGTCTTGATGATATCCCGCAGGATCTTCTCACATGGAGGTCTTGAACTCCATGGGAGTGGTAGTCTCTCTCTGTCAAGAGTAGAGGTAGGAGCAAAGCTCACCTAAGAATGAGCTATCATATTTTCTAACCCTAGAAAGGAGGTGGAGGTGGTCTATTTATAGTCTAAGCCACGAAGGGGTAAGTGGGAGAGGGATACAAGGCCAAAGGCCCGCGGCTGCGCACAGGTAGGGCGGTAGTACCGGACACATGAGCGGTAGTACTGCTTGGAGGGTCTGAGCGGTAGTACCGCTTGCTTTGGGCGGTAGTACCGCCCTTTCTGGACTGGGCATGTCCTTCTTCTTCCATCTTCGCTTCCAGGCTTCCCTCGTGGATGGTGTAGTGGTTCCTTGGTACTTGCACTCCTCCTCGACATACGTGAAGCTCCAACAATACCTATGCATGCACACGGGAGAAGTGTCAAGTAGTATACCATCCTCGAAGGGGTCAAGTGAACACATGTAAAGGAGAAGATTCACCTTTATGTATGAGAAGTAGAGGTCGCACGTGTCACTTGCCAAACGGACTCTTGACATGGTGATGTCCATAGGATGCTCCGCATCATAAGGGATGTGTGTCAATTTAACCTCGAGGTACATGTTCTAAAATTAACCTCTGGGTCTTGCAGGAGTACTTGTTTTTTGAACGCATGTTAGTCGAAGGTCTATCACGTTACGTTTTGATAATTTTTGTTTTTTGAACACATGTTAATTGGCTTGAATGAAGGTCTATTGTGTTACTTCACGACATCTTTCCAAAAAAGTGATATGACTTTTGTGAACCTATAAGGCATGTGTGTCAAATTAACCTCGAGGTACTTGTTCTCAAATTAACCTCTGGGTCTTGCAGGAGTACTTGTTTTTTGAACACATGTTAAACGAAGATCTACCGCGTTACTTTATGATAACTTTTGTTTTTTGAACACATGTTCATTGGCTTGAAAGAAGGTTTCTATTGTTACTTCAGGACATCTTTCCAAAAAAAGTGATATGACTTCTGTCAACCTATAAGGCATGTCTATCAAATTAACCTCTAGGTACTTGTTCCCAAATTAACCTCCGGGCGTTGTAGGAGTGCTGCAATATGTTAGCATCAATTGCAAGATGAGCCAGCAAGCTAGCAGTTAAGTTGCCAACATACTCAAAGTGCATGCAACATTGACTAGAAAGACGCATGCCCAGGAAATTAATGCATGCTTAGGGAGGCCTTTGCTCAAAGAGCAAGTGTATATAAGGTACAGTTGGTAGGCTATAAGGACGAGGAGCGAGAAGCGATATGGGCTGTTGGATATACTATAACTAGGTGTCCCACGGAGGTAACATCCAAAGCTATTCTCACAGTATGGAACGGTATAGGACTGTGGAGAGATTCGGTTGATTTTATATCGCTGAATAATATAAAATTTTATGAGTGCAGGACGCTCCACCGCAAGGTTTGTTGCTCCTACTCAGTTCTTCCACTCTTTTTTTGACGTGAGCTTTGTTCATCCTTTCGCCAACACGCGGGACATCTAGCATCAAGGTACACGTGTCATGGAAGAAAATGGAGATAAGCAGTGCATAAGTGAGTCGTGCACTTTGATGGCACCTACTATGCAGTATTTTTTCTCCTCGACGACATGTGAATAGTGCACATACTCAATGACGGAGCACGGGATGGTAGCCATGGACATGGTCGGCCCTTTTTGGAGAGAGTACTAAATAACTTTGATGTGTCCCATCAACATGCAAAACGACGAGAATCTTGCTAACTACGCCTTCTCCCTCGCCAACGCGTGCGTGGTGGTTCGCAGCACGAGGAGAAACTTTTGCTTACAAGCAATGGACGTGCAGTAGTTCATTTGGTGTGAGATTTCTAGATGTACTACTGTAGTACCATCATTATTGTTCGACTTCCAAAAGAGGCGAAGAGCCAAGCGCAAAGTCACCTACTAACCTAGTACAATATACTATAGCCAAAGCTAGTCCACCTTTTCAGTGCATGGTTAATTAATATAGGCAGCTCTTGCAGCGGCACATCATTTATAGCAAGTACTCTCTTCGTAGGCCCTTTGCAGTGCTCCAAGGTGTACCGATACTAAGGGTGCCACGTAGGCAAAAAAATGATGTGGCAGAGCAATTAAAGAGGAGGGAGTGTATTATGGTGATCTCAGGAGGAAATAATGCTAAGCGTGTGGACCTATGCAAAGTGATTATTAACCAATGCATGAAGGCATTTTGGTGTTAAAAAATTAAATGCGGAAGGCTTAGCTACAAATGTTAAGCACCAATGCATTGGGGAGAGTGGTTGATATTCTCTTTAATGCATTTAGCACCTCACCTTAGCACCAATGCCCTGGAAGAGGCATTGAAACGCAGGAATAGGAAAAATAAAGGATTGGAGTGGCATTTCCACTTGAATCCCATATCATTAACATAGTGTTCCCCTAAAAAACCAGAGTGTTTGACACAAGAAAAATGAAGGAAGTGAAAAAAAGCTTTAGTGGATGCTAGATTGCCAATTAACACATGATTTCATAGGAAGAAAATCCTATAGCATTCTATCCTATGAATCAAACGACCAACGTAGGAAAATTATGAGTGGGTGTCTCCAACAGTGTTCCTAGGCTCGCACATAGCATCATGGTGGTCAAACTTGGAGTAATTCGTCTAGTACACATGGTATTTAGATCCGGACACAAGGTGACGTACACCGTCAAGGTCCATGGTCAAGGGGGTCAGGGAGGACGCGACCTCTCACTGCGTCCGCCATTAGAAGCGGCGCGCCGGCCGAGGGTGCCGCCCACCGCACTCCCTATTGTACCTGCCTCCTCGCCGCATTCAAAAACCTACATTTAAACCCGCATAGAATGCGAGAAACAAACTCTGGCCACACATGGCGACGAGCAGGAAGAGGAGTTCTCTAGCATAAAAGCCGTCTGGGTGGCCTGCTGAGCCCGACAATTACGAGTGAGGCAGCTCGCTGCTCCACCTACCTCGCCTAGCCCGTCAGAGGCAGTTGCCGCACTAAGCCAGCGCGTCGTTCCGCACCTGGCCGCTCCAGTACAGCTCGAGGAAGACTGCCGACTTGCTCCACGCCGGCTTGTCGGGGAGCACGGCGGCACGGGCATCTCCGCTGCCCTCGACGCCGCCGCGTAGTACAGCACCTCCAGTGCCTGCGACTGCACCATCTGCCATGATGTGCATGTAGCCACACCATGCAGGCAGGGAAAGAAGCCACCGCAGATGTCGATGAGGTGACGCGACTACGTGGATGTCGACGAGGTGAGGGCCAGCACGTCCCCGCCTGCCGCCATCATCGAGCATAAGTAGAACACGAGAGGCCACCACCGATTGTATCCCATGAAGGCCAACGCCGAGGTGACACCGACGAAAACATCCGGTGTCTTGCATGATTCTTCTTCAGCCGATGCTGGAGGACAAAGAGATCGGGCGGCGACCATATAGATTAGGTATATTAATTCTACTAGGCTGGTTGTAATGGGAGTATCATAAGTAGTACCGTGCATGCCAACTAGGCAAATTTGATTAGGTCTCATAGAATTAAATGAATAAAGAGAGGGTTGAGTATCATATTATGATATCGTATGGAATTAAGTTACTCCCACTGTGGTTAGTCTTAGGCCTTGTTCGGTTGAACCTCCTCCCAAGGGGTTTGGAGAGGAATGGAGGGGAATTTGGCTTGTACTTGATTTAATCCCCCACAATCCCTATTACTCCTCGTTAAAACCCCTTGAACTGCCCATGCCCTCAAGGTTAAAAATGACCGGGATTACAGAGGACAGGGTACGAACTTCAAGGATTAAAAGGTGAGGGTTTGTTTCTGACTAGCTCTACAACCTCATGGTTTATATACATCGTACTTCGCTCTCCCCTCATGCACACGCCCAGGTACACTCACGGTGGAGCGCATTTGCACACGAAAAGGTAGGTAACGTGACAATTTGTGACATCTAGTTGTCCACTTAATTTGGGGGCTGGGACCAAGTGTCAGCCATACCAAGTGTGACCTGAACGTGGTAGCGCGGTTATTGATCGAGTTTCTTTTTACTAGTACGTTAAATGAAAAAATATGGCTGCACGCGTATTCAATTTAAAATGATCGCTAGGGAGGGAAAAACAACTACTACTCCACTAGTCCACTTCGGGGCTTGCTTTCTATGGTTGTTCTCTTCTTCTCACTCTCTCAACCTCTCCAGATCTAAACAAAACCGTGGTGTCCACCCTCTCTCTCTCTCTCTCTTCTCTTTGGTTGACACAGATCCAGCTGGATACCTTCTGCTGGTGGTCGCCGGTGGCAAGGGAGGAAGCCGACGCGCGCTGTCTTCTCTGACTTGGCGCCGGGGTGGGAGGTCCTCCTCACCCTTGATCCCCGCCGTCGAGTTGGCAGATCCCGCCACCTGCATCTCCACATCCCACCGACCGGAGGTGTAACTTTTCTTAGAACCGGCCTTGTTCTAATGGCCCAGCTTCCACGTTGATGCATCCCTTTTTTCATCAAGTTAGGATTGCTCCCCACATTGTTGCATCCTACATGTGGATATTCTTCTAGTATTACAAAGCTCTCCATGTAGCTAGCTCCGTCGGCTTGTCGAACACTCAAACACCCCTGATTTTTTTACTATTAGAGGAAAAAAGGTACTACAAATACTGGCTAATGAACCAATCTCTTGGTTGGTGTCGTGGAATTAACACGTCAGATGTCCTCAAGAAAGGACTTAGTCATGGAGCCATCGCTACGGGTTAGCTTGAAGGGGTTAAACCGGACAAGGGACACGGGAGTTTATACTAGTTCGGCCCCTTCGATGAAGGTAAAAGCCCACGTCTAGTTGTGATGGAATTGATTGGGTTTCGATGATCAGGGAGCGGATACGCTTTGCCTGAGTCTCGAGTTGTTGTCTGTTGTCCCTGAACCGCCATCGGGTCGTCCCTTTATATACACAGGTTGACGCCCGACCGGTCTACAGAGTCCCGAGACCGACTCATACAAGGGTCCGTCTCGGTCTCTCCTTTCCTAACTTACAACACAAGTTACATAACCATGGCAGTCTGCTATCATGGGCCCTAATCCGCCTTTGGGCTCCGGCCCTCTAAGCTTCATAGTAAAACGCCATCTTGTGAGTCTTCATGGGCTTCGCTATGGTTGAGGGTAAACCGGCTCTTCCTGGGCGGTTTATACTCAATAGTTATATCCCCAACATTAGGCCCCAGAGTGATTTGAACCTGTTCATGTCAATCTTCAGTACTTAGAAAAATCCTGTGAATATCATCCTTCGTTTCTCGTAAAACGCCATGATGTCTTCTTTTATAAACTTTGTTAATCCACCGTGACGTCATCCTCTGGATACAGCAATGGATCATCATGACGTCATCTTTGTAAAAAACAAATAAAAAAGATTCCCTTCATTTAATGTCATCCCGGAAATCGAGGCGACAGCTGCACCACTTGCCGCTTTGGACTCCTCGATTTTCGCCCCTGTCACGTATCTCCCTTCCCTGTTATAAATAAGCCCGACAGGTACTTTCATTTCCTTCCCTTTCTTCTCATCTTCTTCCTCGCGACCCGAAGAACCCTAGCGCCGCCGCCGCCGTCGATCTTTGAATTTGCACCGACCAAGGCCGCTGCATCATCCTATTTGTTCCAGAGACCCTGTCGCGTTCCTCCGCCGCCGAGTGGCCCTGGTAAGTTCATTTTCCCTATACCCTAGATCTTCATTAGGGTTTTCGAGTTCATCCATGTCCGCCGCCGTTCCTGAGCTCTTTTGCAGCCTTCTCTTTGGTCCTTTTACTGAGAGTATATATATGCATCTGCTAGCTTTGATTTGCTGCTAGATTCATTTTTATAGTCCACCATCCCATGGCTTCTTGCTGCTCCAAACAGACTGTGTCTGGATCTTCTCTGTTCCTCTTAGCGCCATTGTAGGGTTCAGGAAAATTTTCTTTAGTTATCCACGGTAGATCCAAAATTATATGTGATATTGTGAAACCTGTTTTTGTAACACTTAGCAATTTTTTTGAATCCTGGCCCTTCTGCCTATGGGCGGTTAAACCTTTGATAACCAATCCGCCATATATCATTAGCCCTCTCTTAAACCGCCAACTGAACTTGCACGGCAATTTTCCGGTTAAACACTTGAATAGTACACTTAAATCGTTAATTGTAAACCGGCTTTTATTTTCCCTTTCAGTTCCCCTTCCGAGATGACCAAACAATTCTCTGCTTGCAATTGGGTTCCGTCCCGGATCACGGAAACACAAATCAACGGATATGTCACCACTAGCGCTTTAGCCTCAAAAAGGGTCCTTCATTGGCGAGTTCTGGGCTCTGAATGCCCACCTGAACCTCAAGATGGAGAAGTGATTGTATTTATGCAACACTTAGACCGGGGATTCAGCCCGCTCGGATCAAAAAATTTCTGGGATGTCCTCGCAAGCTTCCAACTCCATCCACAAGATATTGGACCGAACTCCATGTCCAATATATGCAACTTTCAAGTATTCTGCGAAGTCTACCTTCAAGAAGAACCATCTGTGGAGTTGTTCCGGGATTTTTTTCATTTGAACCGCCATACGGAATTCTCGGATGGTCCCAACACAGAGCTTGGTGGCATTTCAATTCAGAAAAGGAAAGAAGTTTATTTCCCCCATGCAAAACATCATAGCCATCCTAAAGACTGGAACCAAACTTGGTTTTATTGCCGGAACACTACCCCTGATGGAGAAAATCCTTGGCCGGGTTATCGCCCTCACTGACTTAGCAACGGTCACCCATTACCTTCACACTTATCCGCCGAAGAACGGAAAAACTTTGCACCTCAACTCGCCAAGCTCCGGGCTCTCATGGCCAACGGTTTGACTGGCATTGATCTCATCCGCTGCTGGGTTTCTTGGGGCATTTTGCCTTTAAGCCGCCGCCCCGGATTGATGCATGAATATACTGGTAACGTCAAAGACCCTCAACGATATCATGAAGTAGTAATGACGGACCTTGAAGTTACTGAATCAGTGAAGAAGATGCTTGATGAAACAATCTCTGCATGTAGCCAAACCGGGTTGCCACCTTTTTGCATCTCCAATCAACCGCCAGCGGTAAAGTTCATCTTAATACTTTACTGATTCGCCTCCGCATTAACTATGCGCTAACCTTTTCTTGCCTTAATTTCAGGCTAACAACTCCTTCTAGAAACGGACTAAACCGGCCAGGGCTCCTCGTGCAAAGAGCAAGGTCACCAAGAAAATTGCCAAGAAGAAAACCACCGAGTCTTCTGATCCGCCAGAAGATGAGGAATCAGACGCAGAGGTAGAACTTGACTCACTTGGTTCCTTTTTCGTACATCTTATTGACAATGATTATTCCCAGGATGATGCTGAGGCCAGCCACGCAGACCATGTTGAGGTAATCACTCTTTCTTCCGATTCAGATCTTGTACCGGTTCAAAGAGTTCACCGTACAGTTCGGAAAGTAAAACACTCTCACCCCCATGCTCATTTGGATCCAAAATTTTCTTTGAAGACACAGCAAGCTGCAGAGCGTCGCACAACCCGGCACAGTGGTCAGCAAATCACTTTGTCCGGTCTAGCAGATACACCAACCCAGAAACGTCGTCGAGAGGTGACTTGTTCTCCTGAAAAACTTTATCCTTTGAAGGGTTTCTTCCGATGCCCACTCAATCCGTCTGACTCGAATTATCAGGCATCTTCCAACTCGTCTGGCGGTTCATCAACCACTCAGCTGCCTCCCCTCAAGATCGTTGCTGGGTAAGTACATTGTTTGTCAATTTGTTTCTTCATGTGTTGGTTTATCATATTCTAACTTTTGATGTTGTAGTGCCAAGGCCCGATTGAGTAAGAAAGCTAAGACCAACGGCCCTAATGACGATGTTGATCCGGAGAAGACCCCAGAGAATGATGGCAAAAATCCTGAGATTGCCATAGACAGCTCTGCTCCGCAAAACCCAGGCGCTGATGCTAATCCGCCAGAAGTTGAACCGGAGATACATGTTGATACATCACATCCTCATGCCACTCCTCCAAGTCCAATTGTTGAGCAGCGGGATTCAACTGGTGATCCGCCAAGCCCTGCTATCAGACCGCCGAGCCCTTCTGCCAAAGCGCCAAGCCCAGTTAAGAAGAATGTCAATCCATCAAGCCCAGCCAAAGATGATGATGTTGTTGTTACTGGTACTACCTATACCACCCCTGGTAATCTGGTTGCTCTATCAAAGCACACTGCCAAGGACAAATTTGCTGCTATGAGCAAGGGAAAAGGGAAGACTGATTTGTCAGCCTATGTGGATCTTTCTGCTCAAGACCTTCACTCCGGATTCTTGAACCGGCTTTACACCAGGCGGGATTATGAAGCCGGTTTGGTAAATCTGATGAAGGAGCGCTATGAGGTAATTTTCAAAACACCATCCTTATTCTGTCCACTCCTTGTATTGTAGCCCCCAAGGGCCAGTTTGTCTTACAAAGTCAAACCGGGACTTTTATATTCCGTACTGTACTTTGTTATTTTTCCTTGTGTATTTTTTGATCAAACACACATTAGCCCCCAAGTGCCATGATTAAAACTTGTATTAATCTGTGGGACTTCAACAATCAGTAGAAAAAAAGTGACCCACATTAGCCCCCAAGTGCCAAGTGTATAACTAGTGATATGCTTGGGACTTTCAAAGAAGATATTGACACGCTCTTCTGACTCTTGCAGACTGAGATAAATCAACAAGTCTCTCAAATTGCGGATCTTCAAGAGAATCTTAAATCCCAACAAGCAGAAACCACTAAGGCAAAAGATGAGTTAAAAACCGCCTTAACCACCATGGAGCAGCTCAAAGAGTTGTTCAAGTCTGAAAGGGCCAACTGGGACACCGAAAAGGTTGGATTGCTGAAGCGGGCGGAAGACGCTGAATCAACTCTTAAACCGGTGGCGGAAGAACTTAGTGGATTGAAGCACCAAGTTAATGCCAGGACTTCTGCAATATTTGGTAAGTAGCTTTTGCCAAGGCTTTGTGAATGTCTAGCTTTGAAATTTTTCCGGTTTAACATGAAATTCTTAAACCGATGTAGGTAGCCGCATTGCTCATCTGGGCTCTAATATGCGGAGGAAACTAAAGGATGCCTATACACTGATTGAATAGCTGTATACCAGTGCCCAATGGGTTATCTGTGCATCTTCCTATGACAATGCATCCCCAACACAGATCAAGGACACGCTGGCCAGGTTATCTATGATGCCAGCATAGATAGAAGAGGTGAAGCGATCCGCTACCAGGGCTAGCGCTTTGTTAGCACTTACTCGAGCCAAAGCATGGATAACTGATCTTGATCCGGTTGATATAGCCAAGGGCTTCCCAAGTGAACAAGAAAACGGGGCAGTGTTTGATAACGAAGCCCTCAAACGTGTGACAAGGGAGATGCGTTCTCTGATGAGTCAGTTGGCAGAAGAAGCTAACTTGACGGTTCACCGATCCTTCTATGATGCTAACAACAAACGGGTTGAAGCTGTCATTCTAGAAGTGCAAAATCTTATTCCGCCAATCCGTAAGCACATTACGCCCCTGACGTTGATCCGACTGAGCTTATAAGTGAAGAGGCTATCTTTCAGGCCTTAACCCGGATTGACTGGACCACCACTGACTTCCAGCCATTGGATGGGGAGGAGGAGGCTGAACCGACACTAGATGACCCATCTACTTCACATCAACATGGCGATGAAGCTTGACCCGGCAATCTGGTTGATACGTCAGAAACTGTCCAGTTTAAAACAATTCCATATTTTGGCCCGTTAAGTGCCTTGTAATAGGGTAGCAAAAATACTTTGATCTACTGCCATCGTGTAGTGGGAGATACTTTATGTGATCCGCCATGATAATTTCAATGTTGGTTCATATGTCATAATATGCAATCCCTATGTCTGCATAAAAAGAAATTGTCCTGGCGGTTTACCGCCGGACGGGTCATAATGCCCAAGATAAGGCCTGATTGATAATCAAACCATAAGAAATATGAAATGACTCATACCTGTGATGTAATATCACTTTAGTTGGTTTACCAACTTTGATTGTAATAAGGGTGAAGACCCAAATCTGTAATTCTTGTATAACTCCATCATATACTGATGGCATATAATAAGTCATACCGGGTGATGATAAACACCAGATCATCAAAACTGGCGACAAGTAGTCAAAGCCAGGCCAGGTTAACAAACTCCGGTTTGATAATAAGATCTGTCAACTTGTAGTTGAAAACCAAGCCGGTTTAAGGAACACCGGGCTAATAAGAGGACTGATAAGTCATACCAGGTCAAAGAAACCAGTTTAACATAAAATTTATCAAAAGAAAAGTGACAAACGCAAATAAAACCGTGTAGTCGAGGCTTTTCAAGGGCTGCCAGGCCCAAATTTGAGGCTTTTCATGGGCTACCAGGCCGCTGAGTTGAACCATTTAACAAAGACTTTTAAGATGGACCTCCAACTAACCAATCACCATTTTAACTTTGACAAGTTCAGGGTCTCAATGAGAGTAACTGTCAAACATTCGGAGGGTCATGCCAGGATTACCTGGATAGGAGTGTCTTACTTGATGAAGGCAGGTTAACCCAGGGTTTTAGGTAAATATACCAGGCTTCCAAGCCGTGGGTCGATACCCAGCTACAAGGGTCCTTTCAAACTCCTTGGTATTTGACACAAGGAGCCCCCAAGTAACGTGATGAGCTGTGCTCATTGGGTGCCCAAGTTTGAGCTGTGCATAGCATCCAGACTCTCTTTGGCCCCTTGGGTGTGAAGCTCCCAAGCTATGTTGTGGCGTGATAGCCGGTTTAATAGGTAGTACTCCGCTTTGTCAGCTGAAGCCCCCATGTAACTCAAAGGATATATATGAGAAAAACAGCAGAGGCCCTGCTTATAGCAAGGATGCTGGTTTATTTATTGATCATAATATATACATTGTCGAAATATGTACATAAGAAAAGCCTATGGCTCAAGTGTAGTAAGGCCGTAGGAGAGCTATGTTCCACGGCCGCCGGGTCTCCTCCTCAGAGCTGCGTGAGTTGTCTCGAACGTCAATGAGGTAGTATGATCCATTGTGTAGATTTTTGCTGACCACAAAGGGCCCTTCCTAAGGCAGGGATAACTTGTGCATGTTGGTCTGATCCTGGATGAGCCGGAGCACCAAGTCGCCTTCTTGAAAGGTTCTTGTCCTAACCTGGCGGCTGTGATAACGCTGCAGGTCTTGTTGATAAAACGCCAATCGAGCCAGAGCCATGTCCCGTTTCTCATCTAACAGGTCCAGCGCCTCTTGGCGTGCTTGCTCGTTGTCCGCTTCAACATAATTAGCAACCCGGGGCGAGTCATGACGAATATCACTTGGTAGGACTACCTCTACCCCGTATACCATGAAGAAAGGTGTGTAACCTGTTGATCGATTGGGGGTGGTGTTGATGCTCCATAACACAGAAGGCAATTCTTCCACCCAACAACCCGGCATCCGCTTTAAGGGAATCATGAGCCGGGGTTTAATACCCTTCAAAATTTCTTGATTGGCTCGCTTCGCTTCACCGTTGGATTGAGGGTGCACCACAGATGCTAAGTCAAGCCGGATGTGCTCTCTCTGACAGAAATCCTCCATCTCACCTTTGGAAAGGTTTGTACCATTATCCGTGATAATACTGTGTGGAAAGCTAAAGCGGAAGATAATCTTTTTGAGAAATTGAACCGCCGTAGCTGCATCACACTTGCTGACAGGCTCCGCTTCAACCCACTTGGTGAATTTATCAACTGCCACCAACAGGTGAGTCTTCTTATCCTTGGAACGCTTAAAGGGCCCCACCATATCAAGCCCCCAAGTAGCAAAAGGCCAAGTGATAGGAATCATCCGTAGTTCTTGAGCCGGAACATGAGCTCTGCCTGAAATTTTTTGACAGGCATCACATCACTTTACCAGATCCTCCGCATCAGCATGAGCTGTCAACTAGTAGAACCCATGATGAAAAGCTTTTGCAACCAGGGACTTTGAACCAGCATGATGACCACAATCCCCTTCATGAATTTCCCGTAGGATCTCTTGGCCTTCTTCCGGAGAAACACAACGCTGAAATACGCCTAAAACGCTACAGCGATGTAACTCGCCATTGTGAACAACCATGGACTTGGATCGCCGAACTATCTGTCGAGACAGGACTTCATCATCTGGTAACTCTCCCCGGTTCATATACGCCAGATATGGAACCGTCCAATCCGGTACAACCTGCAAAGCGGCCACCAATTGAGCCTCCGGATCAGGAACAACCAAATCCTCTTCTGTAGGCAACTTAATAGACGGGTTATGCAAGATATCTACAAAGGTATTGGGAGGTACCGGTTTACGCTGAGATCCAAGCCGGCTTAAAGCGTCTGCTGCTTCGTATTTGCGCCGATCAATATGCTCAACCTGATACCCTTTGAAGTGACCCGCCACAATATCCACCTCACGTCTGTAAGCCGCCATGAGTGGATCCTTAGAATCCCAAGTACCAGAAACTTGCTGAGCCACCAGATTAGAATCTCCAAAACAACGAACTCGACTTAAGTTCATCTCTTTAGCCACATGGAGACCATGGAGTAAAGCTTCGTACTCAGCTGCATTGTTAGTACAGGGAAACATCAAGCGGAGAACATATCAAATTTTATCACCTCGAGGGGAAGTAAGGACAACTCCAGCCCCCGAGCCCTCCAACTGCCTGGATCCATCAAAATGAATAGACCAGTATGTATTATCCGGTTTGTCTTCTGGTGCTTGCAACTCGGTCCAATCATTGATAAAGTCCACAAGGGCCTGAGATTTGATGGCTGTTCGAGGCACATACTTCAAACCATGTGGACCAAGCTCAATTGCCCACTTTGCAACCCGGCCAGTCGCTTCCCTGTTTTGAATTATATCGCCCAAAGGAGCAGAACTAACCACTGTGATGGGATGGCCTTGAAAGTATTGCTTGAGTTTTCGACTTGCCATAAAAACCCCATACACCAACTTCTGCCAATGTGGATAGCGTTGTTTTGACTCGATCAGGACTTCACTGATGTAGTATACAGGTCGTTGAACCGGATATTCCTTCCCAGCCTCCTTACGCTCAACCACAATTGCTACACTGACCGCTCGGGCATTGGCAGCCACGTATAACAGCAAGGGCTCATTATCAACCGGAGCTGCAAGAACCGGTGGTTCAACCAACTGCCGCTTTAACTCCTCAAAAGCCGCATTGGCTGCGTCACTCCAGACGAAGTCGTCTGTCTTTTTCAACATCTGATACAAAGGAATTGCCTTCTCTCCCAAACGGCTGATAAACCGGCTAAGGGCTGCAATCCGACCCGCCAGACGCTGAACATCATTGATACACTTCGGTTTAGCCAGGGATGTAATCGCCTTGATTTTTTCCGGATTAGCCTCAATGCCCCTGTTGGATACCAGAAAACCTAAGAGCTTGCCTGCCGGAACACCAAAAACACATTTATCCGGATTAAGCATCATTTTGTAAACCCGAAGATTGTCAAACGTCTCCTTGAGGTCATCTATTAGTGTTTCCTTCTTCCTGGATTTTACCACAATGTCATCCACATAGGCATGAACATTACACCCAATCTGCGTGTGAAGACAATTCTGCACACAACGCTGATAAGTTGCCTGGGCACTCTTGAGCCCAAAGGGCATAGAAACATAGCAGAAGGCTCCAAAGGGAGTGATGAAGGCTGTCTTCTCCTGGTCCTTAACTGCCATCTTGATCTGATGATAACCTGAATAAGCATCCAAAAAACTCAAGCGCTCACAACCCGCCGTCGCATCAATGATCTGATCAATACGTGGGAGAGCAAAGGGATCGGCCGGACAAGCTTTATTCAAGTCCGTGTAGTCCACACACATACGCCAAGTGCCATTTTTCTTAAGAACAAGCACCGGATTAGCCAGCCATTCAGGATGAAACACTTCAACGATAAACCCAGCCGCCAACAGCCGGGCTACCTCTTCACCAATTGCCTTGCGTCTTTCCTCATTAAAGCGACGAAGAAATTGCTTGACCGGTTTAAACTTGGGATCAATATTAAGAGTGTGCTCAGCGAGTTCCCTCGGTACACCTGGCATGTCAGAAGGCTTCCATGCAAAAATGTCCCGGTTCTCACGGATGAACTCGATGAGCGCGCTTTCCTATTTCGGATCCAGATTTGTGCTGATGCTGAACTGCTTGGACGAATCGCCAGGCACGAAGTCAACAAGTTTAGTCTCGTTGGCCGATTTGAAATGCAGGGTTGGGTCATGCTCAGTGGTGGGCTTCTTCAGAGGGGTCATATCTGCCGGATCAACATTTTCCTTATAAAACTTTAGCTCCTCTGTAGCACAAACCGACTCAGCATAGGCCGCATCACCTTCCTCGCAATCCAAAGCAATTTTACGACTTCCGTGAACCGTAATAGTCCCTTTATGACCCGTCATCTTGAGCTGCAAGTAAATATAACAAGGCCTCGCCATGAATTTTGCATAAGCCGGTCGCCCAAACAGTGCGTGGTACGGGCTCTGGATTCTCACCACTTCAAAGGTCAATGTCTCAGACCGGGAGTCATGTTCATCACCAAACACAACTTCCAAAGCGATCTTACCTACAGGATATGCCGATTTACCTGGTACCACACCATGAAAAACAGTGTTGGACGGTTTAAGACTCTTGTCTGTCAACCCCATGCGACGGAAGGTCTCATAATACAGAATGTTGATACTGCTTCCTCCATCCATGAGTACCTTGGTGAACTTATAACCTCCCACCTGAGGCGCCACCACCAAAGCCAGGTGACCCGGATTGTCAACCCGGGGCGGATGATCCTCCCTACTCCACACAATAGGTTGTTCAGACCACCGCAGATAACGTGGTACTGCCGGTTCAACAACATTAACTGCCCTCTTGTGAAGCTTCTGATCACGCTTGCACAAACTAGTGGTGAACACATGATACTGTCCACCATTCAACTGCTTTGGGTGACTCTGGTAACCCGACTGCTGCTGATTTCCTTGACTACTCTGCTGGTTATTACCACCTTGGTTGTTCTGGTTGCCCTGATTATTCTGAAATCCAGAGTTTGTGCCACCGCCACCATGAAAACCTGGACCTGAACCGCCTGATGGACCCTGATCATACCAGAAAAGATCAGAGTTTTTGAACTCCTTCATAATGTTACAATCCTTCCAGAGATGCGTTGCAGGAACCTCCTTGGTCCCATGCTTTGGGCAAGGCTGATTCAACAAGCGCTCCAGATTCATTCCGCTGCCGCGCTGGGGCGGTTTACCCTTACGACGCTGCACATTAGCGTTAGCCACAAAATCTGAATCCGCTTTACGCTTACTGTTATTCCCATGGCCTCATTGGTTGTGCTGCTGTCCCTTTGCACCGCCGTTCTTCTTTCCCTTCTCCGGTTTCTCATCATCAGAATCGGGATCCTTGGTATTATCAGAATCGACATACTTGACCAAGGCTGCCATGAGGGTTCCCATGTCATTGCAGTGGCGCTTGAGCCGTCCCAACTTCATCTTCAGTGACTTAAACTGGCAATTGCGCTCCAGTGTTATGATCGCTTGACCAGCGTTAATCCGGTCGGAGGAATGCAAAACTTCTGAAACCAGGCGTACCCAATGAGTTGTTGACTCGTTCTCCCCTTGAACACAAGCATCCAGGTCCACAATGGACATGGGCTGTTTGCACATGTCTTTGAAATTGGCTATAAACCGGGCCTTCAGCTGATCCCACGACTCGATGGAGTTAGCTGGCAAATTTTTCAACCAAGTACGGGCCGTCCCTTCCAACATCATCGTGAAGTACTTTGTGCAGGCCGCTTCATCCACATCTAGCATCTCCATTGCCATCTCATAACTCTCGACCCATGCCTCAGGTGGCTGATCTGCAGTATAATTAGGCACTTTACGTGGACCCTTGAAATATTTGGGCAGACGCACATTACGGAGAGCCGGAATAAGACACAGCACTCCCGAGGAACTGAAGGCAAGCCCGGTGCCTCGATCTACTAACGCCGTTGGCTGAACCGGGGCGGGTTGATGACGACCCAAAGCGGCCTCCCTTCGTGCTCTACCATTATCCACCACGTCTTGAGCATTATGACGCCGAGCACTACTAGACACTTCCGGTTCATCCATGTGCCTGCTATAGCTTGGGCTCGGACGAGGGGTTGAATGTATTCTATCCCGGCTATAAGAATAAGCCTGCTGCTGTACCACAGCGGTTTGAAGAAGGTCCCTAGCCTGCCGCATTTCAATTGCTGCCAGTGAATCGCCCTCCATCGGAATGGCTGCCAGGCGTGATGCTGCAGCAATCATGTTATCCAGAGGGTTCGAGAAGTGACCCGGCGGTGTAGACACGTATTGTGGCGGGTTATCTGTTCGCCGAGGTGGTTTTGTTATCCGTAGTTGATCCGGAGCTGTCCTAGGCGCATCAGTCCGGTTTGCAGCTGCCGGATTGCTCGGCCCAGCGCCTAGTGTTTGAAAGAGGTTCAATCCTTCGTAGACCGACGATAGATGAGACCGGTACTTCCTTCGCATTACATCCTGTGATGCGGTCCGATCCAGCATGAGCCGATAATTCTGTGCCTGTATCTGCTGTGACTGGGCATCCAAAGCGGCCCGTTCTTCAGCCATCCTAGCATCCTTAGTTGCCAGGTCCTCCTTAGCCTGTGTTATCTAGTCCTTTAGCTTCGCAATGTCCGCATTGTGCTGATCCCGCGTCTCCGGGGTGACTGCCGTGGTTAACAAAGTTGCCCAGGCATCCATCAAACCGGAGAGGACTTGAGCCGACCGGCGCACCGGGACTCCTGCCGCGGCTGCTGATCCGGTATTCATTACCGCTGTAGATGAAGACTGCAAAGTGGGCTGTGTTCCGGCCATGTAAACAGCAACCCGACTTGGCGGTTCAAGGAGGTCTGGAATACAGTTGCCGTCGGAATATCCTTCGAACACACCGTTATGAATCTGGTACAAGGACTCGGTTTCGCTAGTGGATGACTCGCCGTCGGAATAGACGGCCGTCTCGCCTTCAGACACCGGTTCAGATCCGATCTCATGGACACATCCTACGAACGCATGCTTCATGGCGGGCTTAACCCGGGCTGGACTCGCGCGCTGAGCCATTTCAACGAGGTCGGTGCTGCCGGCTCAGGGCCCGGTTCGCCGATCTTGCCGATGAAGACATGAATTCCGCCAAAGGGGGGGCGGTACCCATACTCTATTGAGCCGGCCTCGGGGCCCCACCCTTCGTTGTTGATGTAGAGCTTGCCGCAACGACTCTTGGTCATCCGGTCGACCACGTATCCCTTAAGTCGTTCTGAGCTTCCCTTCAAGAACTCGAAACCACCGTGCGATAGCCCCACGGTGGGCGCCAACTGTCGT
Organism: Triticum aestivum; assembly: GCF_018294505.1. Taxonomy (NCBI): domain Eukaryota; kingdom Viridiplantae; phylum Streptophyta; class Magnoliopsida; order Poales; family Poaceae; genus Triticum; species Triticum aestivum. Next base: position 323,083,882 of record NC_057798.1, read on the forward strand.
GGAATTAACACGTCAGATGTCCTCAAGAAAGGACTTAGTCGTGGAGCCATCACTACGGGTTAGCTTGAAGGGGTTAAACCAGACATGGGACACGGGAGTTTATACTAGTTCGGCCCCTTCGATGAAGGTAAAAGCCTACGTCTAGTTGTGATGGAATTGATTGGGTTTCGATGATCAGGGATCGGATACGCTTTGCCTGAGTCTCGAGTTGTTGTCTGTTGTCTCTGAACCGCCGCCGGGTCGTCCCTTTATATACACAGGTTGACACCCGACTGGTCTACAGAGTCCCGAGACCGACTCATACAAGGGTCCGGCTCGGTCTCTCCTTTCCTAACTTACAACACAAGTTACATAACCATGGCGGTTTGCTATCATGGGCCCTAATCCGCCTTTGGGCTCCGGCCCTCTAAGCTTCATAGTAAAACGCCATCTTCTGAGTCTTCATGGGCTTCGCTATGGTTGAGGGTAAACCGGCCCCTCCTGGGCGATTTATACTCAATAGTTATATCCCCAACAATTGGTAAGGGAAATAAAGGTGCTGGCCTAACCGGTCTCTTGGTTGAAAAAGGACAGAAAGTGGGGGGTGTTGGGTCGACAATGCAACCTAGAATGAGCACGTCTAGATTTCTTGTGGTCACATAAGAAAGGTCACTGATGAGAAAAAAGATGCACAAATCCAGACATGCTTTGCATGTTTGCCGCACTTAGCAACACCTCTGCCTCACCACTTTATGCCTGGTGGATGTAAAACGTGCTTGTGCCTCCCGTGTCCCTATGCCCTTACTTCTGCAGTTAATCTAACATCAAAGGTAAAATGAAAGAATGCCACTGTTAATGTGATGTTGCTGTTAAGTAATGCTACTGTCAATCTATTGCCATTTGAATCAATCCCACCACCGTTTTATGAAATGCTTCTATCTTGCTTTATTTCTCATAAACAGTGTTTTGGGCCGTTACACTAAACTCTGACACCGGTCACGTAGCTGCATCTCCGTTGAACTGCACAAAATTTAATTTCACAATGGTTGACACGATAATGTGTTTCTCCTTTCTGTATCACCCTTTGTTAGAACGATTGTTCCTGTTAACCGTGCATGTATGTACTGATCAAGTGCTACTCCCAATCTATCGTCACATAGTCATAATGCAATTGTTATGCATGTTAATGTAAGCCCTTGTTAATCTAGTGGCAGTGTTGATTTGATGTGATGGCACTTCTTAGTTAATGGCAGTTTTTCATACTGTCACTATAATGCCATTGATAACATATGAGATGCTACTGTTAATCATATGCCGCTGCAAAAAAGATGACACTGCTTAAATAATCATGTTACATATTTGTGCAAACAGGGTTGTCTATCTCCATATGATGTCTATTTGTGCAAATGGAAGCACAAACCTCAATTTTCAGCTGACCTCACGGTGCTCCAGGTATTCCTACATTCTTAACTAGGTAGAATGACCAACGCAAGATGAATGAGCTTATTCGTATGTTGACTTGCTGTTTGCAGTGTGGAATGACCCTGTCATGTGTGGAGGAGCAAACAAGCACTGTAGCCGCTCCGTCAACGAAAGATAAAATAGACCAGGTCATTGATGGCCTGGCCGGGGAGTAGGGGTCGTGCAAACATGGTGCATTATTTTAGTGGAACTGCACAAAAAAGATATTTGGGTTAGTCGGACAAATTTTCTACAGCCGCACGGAAGGAATTGCGCTCATCAATTGCATAGAATTTCCTCTGTGCCATCATAGGAGATCTAAGGTGGAAATCAACTAACCACCTATAAAATTATGCATAATCTTCCTCACGCAGGTTAGTATCCCCTTCATCCAGATGATCATGTTTTTTCATGCCAAGCTATTGATATCTGCTACTATTTTGCGACACCGTTTCAGTATAGCGCTTTCCTATCTTTTCACATTCAGGACAATGAAGATGATTTCAGCTGAACTGCACAAAATGGTCTAATGTTGAGTGATCTCTATTGCCTCCTCTGTTTGATGCAATGTGTCAGTGTAAATTGCAAGATGAGCCATCAAGCTAGATGTGGATTTGCCAACATGCTCAAAGTGCACGCAACATTGAGCAGAAAGAAGCATGCCCAGGAAATTAATGCGTGCGTAGGGAGGCCCTTTGCTCAGAGAAGCATCTATCATTTTTTGTTTGTTTCTGCACCTTCTCATAGCTTTGTCTCGGTTATAGCCTTGTGAATCATTTAGATGCGTAAACAAGCTAAACTTAAGTGCTTGTGAATGTTAGCTAGTATGCATACCGTATCTTGTCAAGCTTAGTTTAGTGCGAATGTTAGCATGTCAACCTTTACAATCTATGTATATTATGGGCATGTTATTTGACCCCTCATTTTACCGTGCTACGACCAGTGTGAGTGTGTGCATCTAGTACAACCTCCTCTAATTTGGTGGATGCCAAGCCAGCCCGAAAAGGAGCTATAACTTTTATTCAAGTTGAAAAATGTTACCGATGAGGAGCCATAATTAAGATGGAGGCGTCTCTTTTTTTCTTTCGAATGGGAAATAAGCTGGAGAGATGGAGAGTGCCTCTAATGGGCTGCCTCTAGTGTTAAGGCCCTCTAGTACGAAACAAGGGCAGTCGACTGGGCCAATACAAAAGCCCAATGCATCTTAAAGCCCATTTGTTTTTGTTTTTTGCGAGGAAAAGCCCATATTTCTTGAAGAGGGGGCGCTCCCAGAAAAACCCTCCTTCCTCCTTGCTTCCACTTAACTGCAGCTTGCTGGACTCTCCTGCTTCTGTTGCCCCCCAACTCCCCCCGCTCCCCATCTTCCTCACTAGTACAAAAATCCCTGCTCACCTTCTTCCTCAGTCTTACAGAAAACGCCCGCTCCTCTTCTTCCTTGCTCCTATAGAAAACCCCAGCCATCCTTCTTCCCCACTCGCACTGCCATTAGGCTCGTCTCTTGCTACTCTGCTCAAACCCGTGAGCTTGGCGCGACGCCTGCAAGGAAAATGGAGTCGGCTAGAGAAGATGAGGCTCTCGCCAGTGCAGACGCCGGTTGTAGATCCCGCACCTAGCATCAGGGAGAAGCGCGAACTCCCCCCCCCCACCCCACCCAGATCTGAGGAACACACAGAATCTCCGGTGGACCGCATCAGCGATCTCCCGGACGACATCCTTGGGGAGATCATATCCCTACTCCCCACCAAGGATGGCTGCCGCACACAAGTCCTCGCATCTTGGTGGCGCACTCTCTGGCGCACCGCGCCTCTTAATCTCGACTGTCATCAGACATCTGTCCTTCCTGAATTTGATCTCCTCAGAGCCATCGTCTCCTCCCACCAGGGCCCCATTCAACGCCTCTGCATCCCGACAAGCTACCTGCTGTCCATACCCCCCATGGTGGACGTCTGTCTAACATCCACTGAATTCGAAAAACTCTAGTAGCTTGAGTTCTATCATTACTACGAAAAATATATGCCGCGATCCCAACTCCATGTATTTGTGCCCACACAACCATTGTCCATCTCGTGGTTTTCCTCCTCTCTCCACACCCTCACCATAGCCCGGTGCCATCTACCAGACAATCTAGTACAAATGATTCTACTCCCACTGCTAAAAAGACTTTCACTTGTGGTGGTTGATCTGTCGGAGGCCTCACTATAGAGCATCATCCAATCTGGTTGCCCTACCCTGGAGTGCTTGCTGCTTGTTTTTGGATCAGAAATTCATATCCATTATCTCCAAATAAAGTCTCCTCACCTTAAAAGCATTGGAATTTATTTTGAAGGACAACAACTCATCATCGAAGGTGCCCCTTCACTTGAAAGGTTGCTCCTTGATTATTGTTATAAAGCTTCGCAAATAACTATCGTCTCTGCGCCTAAACTTGAGGCCTTGGGTGTTATTCGTGATCCATTTGTACATCACAACATGGTGTTTGGCTCCACACTTATTCAGGTACTTTATATTATAATCTACACTTTTGTAATCACAAGATGCATTTTTGACTTGTGCACATAAGTTTTATATCATCTTGGAGTACACTTTGGATACTAATATTATGTTATATGTTGAATGAAGAGTTCGTCTATTGATAGCCTATCAACGGTGTTGGATTCTGTCGAGATCTTATATATCGGAATGTTTAGAATTGATCTGAACAAAATTATTGGCTTGCTACGATGCTTTCCATGTCTGGAGAATTTGTATATACATGTGATTATTTCATGCACATTGAAAGCCCATATATATTGTACTAGAATTACCTTTCAGCTGTCGCTCTATCGACATAATCTTTTTTTAGACCTAACATGTTTCCAGTCTTCATGTCTACGTAGGCAGCAACACATGGAGAAAAACATATAACCAATCGGTGGCGTAATAAGCACCAGGATTTTCTCAGTTCTCATGACATCCATTTGAGGAAAATAACGAGGGAAGGTTATGCATCCAATCAGGCAAACAGAAACTTCGTCACATTCTTCCTGTTGAATGCAAGGTTACTATTCTCCGTGAGGCTTAAGTTTTTCAACAAGAAGTTTCTCATGGATGGATATGTTGAACAGCAAAAAAAAGTTTCAGGTCGACAAATGGGCTTGTGAACGTGCTTGGCTTCTATTTATGACAACTTGTCGTCATATAGCAGTAAACTTTTTGGCACGGGATGTTGATTTTATGGATCAAACCGACCCATTTGTTTGTGACTGCCAAAAATAGTGGCTGGGTTAGATGTTATTGCCATGCATGTTCAGTCTGGGTTTTGTTTAAACCTGATGAACAATTAACACTCGTTCTTTTGTAAAGTTTGTAATCCGGGTTTCAACTCGGCTATGACTGTCATATTTTGTTTGAAACAAGGCAAATGGCTTGCCATTTGTTTAACTAAGAGAGAAATATTGTAACAAATCCCAACCAAGGGAAATAACATCAATCTCGTCGGCTTCTTGAGCTCACTGTGCATTACAGAACCCAAGTGCTTAGCCCCCACCACCACCCACAAACCTATTTTGAACTAGCTCACCAAATGGGCTGTAAATTTTCATAAGAAAGTCAGGATGGCTGTGACAAATTTGGATTCTGACATTTGGGACCCACGAGGAAAAAGCCTAACCAAGGTGGTGTCGACTTAGTAGTCAACAAACGATTCTTCCTACTATCCATTGGATTGACATCCAACATCTGTCGTGTATGTTCTATCTCTTTTCTTCTTCCTCCAGCCGCCCAAACCAAACAACCCCGCAGGTTCCACCTTCTCCCGCCTCCCACAGCTGGCTGTGCCTATGCCGCCCTACCGTACCCTCAAATGTTGGCCAGTCCATCCCTCTCTTCCCCCACACATCCTGTTATTCTCTGGCGACGTCAGCCCCAACACGCACCCGCACCTGAACCAGTCAACCCTCATACTCCTCTCGGCCTGCGACTAGACTGGTGCATCTTCCATGGCTCCTGTTCTTTGCGTCCAAGTCCTCGCCATAGTCATCCACCTTGGTTTGCTCGCCATGCATGGTGCGCCGCCGTCTGGCATTGTCAACATGGTCAACAACCGAGAGGAATAAGGAGATGACTTTACGTGGTGAGGATGATAGTAGGGACCCACCAGGATCATGGCAGTACGCAAGCAAGTGCCTCGTTGTTACAAGACCAAAAAAATGGTTGCTCCTAATGGTTGGACATCTAGGTCCCAAGCCATTGTCAATGTAGTCAATAAACGAGAGAATTACACAACGAACGGCTGGCACCAGGGACCCAGCAGGTCGCGCAGTTGTTATTTACCTTTTTTAGGAACAAGCAGTTGTTATTTACCAGTTTTAGAGATGGATCAGGGTAACAACGGGGCTGTGCGTGGGCTGTGGCCCGTCTAGCCAGGGTTTTATTTTATGTTTATCACATCATGAGCCCAGTTCTGTTTTTTTCTTGCTGAAAATGGCTAACCCAGTTCTATTTTTTTAAGAAATACCCAACGGAGGCCTACTTGCTTTCTCAGCCTTGCTAGGCTGCAAATCTTTCAAGACGAGAGTGATGTATTCGCTTGCCCAAAAAAATGAAGTAGTAAGAAATGGGAAGTAAATTTATAAACACAGCGAACCGGCAATTAGTTTCAAATATTGTTTTTTAAAGATTTCGAAATTCCAAATTTATTTTTTTTGGGGGGGGGGATTATGTTGGATTTTAAATTGATATAGATTTATTATTTTTAAATTAGTTTGAACGTGAATCAAAATTTTGGGATTAAAAACAATTCGGACCGCATCGAAATATGCAAAATTTCATAGAAATTTTTAACCGTGGCCACAATATGGGATGTAATGCTAAAAAAAGAATATGGGCTCCAAAAAATCCTTAAGAATTAGCAAATGGGCTATAAATTATTAGAAATAATGGCAGATGGGTTGTATGATGTTTTCCACATATTTGAGGCCGACTTGTGCACCTACTATAGGTTGACGCGTACGCTTTCCTAAAAAATGGTTGACGCACACGCAAGGCCGTGTCAACTTAGTCAACACAAGAGAGCAGTGACTGTTGGATGTCCATCCAACGGCCGCTGTGCTTCTTCAATCTATGCTCTTCTTGCTCTAGCTGCTCAAACCAGCGCTAGCAGGACTGCCTGCTCCCTCCTCTCGTGGCCGGCTATGCTGCTGCGTAGGCCGCACCGCCCCACCCTACTCCATCGCTAGCTAGGGCATTCCTCTACTCACCCATACCTCCTATTATTTTCCGGCGATGGTAGCCGAACCAGTAAACCCTTGTACTCCCGACCACGTGGGCAACAACTGCCGAGTCTTTCCCAGCTCCAGGTCGTTCCCTTCCTAGGCCTGGTCGTCGTCCACCGCTCTGGTGCTCTCGGCACGGCGTGGTCAACATGGTCAAAGAACGACATCCATCGGAAGAGGACCGACAGCTGGGTCCATTTCTGCATGCAAGGAAGTGCCTCCTTATTACGTGCAAAATAATGATTTCTCCACCTGATAGCAGGGACCGACCGGAAAGGCCTCTGTATTTCGCGAAAAAATGTTCCTCCCGCTGACAGCTTAGACCCACCAGCTATATCTTCGCACAGAAGGGAGTGCCTCCTTATTACGCACACAAAAATGAATATTTCCCCTGATATCTGGGACCCACCATAGTTGGAGGTTGACTTGTGGGCCTACTAAGTTGAAGCAGACAGAGGGCTTTGTCAACTTAGTCAATATGAACGATTCTATCTCCAGTGACCGTAGAATGTACATCCAACGACTGTAGTGCTTCTTAAACCTCTGGTCTGTTTGCTCCAGCCGCCCAAACCAACGCTGGTCATGATGCCTGCTCCTGCCTCTCGTGGCTGGCTTTGCTGCGGCGCAGGCCTCACCAACCCACCCTACTCTCATCGCTGGCCTGGCCAACCCTACACTCACCCAGACCTGCTGTTATTCTCCGGCAACAACAACCTCACACTGCAGCCCAACCAGTAAACCCCCGTATGCCCCTTCATGTGGGAAACAACTACCGAGTCTTCCCCGACTTTGGGGACATTCCCTTCCTATGCCTCGCCATCGTCCACCGCCTTGGTGCTCTCGGTGCAGTGCAGTATGGAAGTGCTCCTTATTACGCGCAAAATAATGATTCCTCCACCTGACAACAGGGACCTTCGGAAGGGCATCCGTATTTTGGCTTAGCTGTATTTTGCGAAAAAACATTCCCCCCCAGACACTTGGGACCCACCACACTACTAGGGAAAACGCTAGTAGTAGCGCTTGAAATATACATAGCAGTAGCGTTGGGTCTAGCGCTACTGCTACCGTGCTACAACTAAGTTGTAGCAGTAGTGCTAGTATGGGTAGTGCTACTGGTAAGTATGGTTAGCAGTAGCACTACACTGACTAGCGCTACTGCTAACTCTCTTTAGCGCTTGAACAAACGAAGTGTTGCTGATAATCCAGTGCTGCTAGTAGGTGCTTCTAGCGCTACTGCTAGTATTCCTGCTTTCACAGATTTACAGCCCCTCTACATATTTGTGATGTATTTATACATGCTCTATATAGTAGTTTCATCAGATCATACTAATCATACACTATTCTTATCATATCATAGACATACAGTAGTCTCGTCATACCATGAACATCATCATCATTCAACACGAATATAACACATCTCAAAAATAGCGATACACAAGTCATGTCATGTCTCAGATAATTGCAACTTCATGGTCATGGCACACGCACAAATTCTCATCATCTCTATCTAAACCATGATGTAGAAGAGAAGAGCGATCAACATGAGCAAGAGCGCAACTATGTAGTACTTGAGGCACCGGCAGTCCCGCCCCCGCTCTTGCCGGAGCATCCACCTCAAGTAACTACTTTCCGCTTCGGCTCTGCTGTCGAACCCTTTGTGGATAGCACCCGGGTACTTGTCCACCTGGGCTTGAGCATCTGGCCAATGGTCGTAGACTCCTGGAACCATCCCAATGAACATGGCGTAGAAGTCCTTCGCCATCTCTAATCTATGTACCTGCATCGTCAGTTGATGAATTGACCAATAATATGCAACATAATGTACTTAAGGAAACAAAGAGGCATAATTACCAAAATACAAGAAACTTATAGTAAACATAAATGGCGAAGTTCCTCATACCCAAAATAATTCAAAGTTTTACGATAGAAAGACAGTAATGACACATTGTCATCGACAATTAGTCCTCCATGTCGGTTGTCCAATCTTCATAGTCAGGGAGGAAGCACCCGAGCTTCCTGAAAGGCTTCGTGTCCAGACGCTGAGCGACTAGCAGTGCTCGGACATCAGCCCGCGTGATTGGCCCATGGTAGAACATCCCCGTTGGCTCGAGGACCTGCTTCATGATCACTTGGGCAAGTTCACACTATACGTGATAAAACTCAGCTCAGATATATGATCCAGTGTCTTTGCTATGCTTGTGGCCTAGCTCACAATCTCCACATGTTTGGTAGTAGCTGACATGTGAAGGCGTTGATTATCCCTTATGTACTCGAGCAGGTGATGCATGAGGTAGAATCCATTAGCCCTACTAGTGTGTGGTTGCTGGATGCAGCAGAAGTCGATCTTATGGTGAAAAGCAGCACGTTCTTCCTGTGCCTTTTCTCCTTGATATATCCACCAGACAGGCTGAAGGTTAACAGGGCCTATCAAGAACACTCTTTACATGCGTGTAATCCTTTTTCTCGCGGTTCTTCGATGAGTCCAATTCAACGAGTCCAAGTAAATAGCATGGGAGTATTCTGGGTACATAACGATGAGGACAACGCCACCCCCAATGCACAAATTAAGTACACTGATACGTCTCTGAAAGTGCTAGTTATTGACTACAGGGGGGTGAATAGGCGATTTTTATCTAAGTCTTTAAAACGTGGAAGTTTCGAAGACAAACAATAGAAATGACCTAATTGATATGCAGCGGAAGATAAACTACAACAGGCAAGCCATAATCAAGTATGCAATAGCGTTAACGTACGAAGACTAATAGCAGCTAGGTAGTAGGATCAGGATGGAAGATAGTATGAAGCCAATCAACAATAGTAGTCTAGCAATGAAGTCAATCAGATAAGACAGATAAGCAATGACTTCATGAAGACAAACTCAAAGTAAAGGAGGGAAGAGATAGAACCAGTCACTTGTTGAAGACACAGGATTTGTTGGACCAGTTCCAGTTGCCGTGACAACTGTATGTCTGGTTAGGGAGGCTGAGATTCAACTCAGAAGACCGTGTCTTAACCTTATTCCCCTTGAACTAAGGTCACTTAGTCCTCGCCCAATCACTCTGGTAAGTCTTCAAGGTAGACTTCCAAACCTTCACAGACTTCGTTCACCCGGCAATCCACAATGACTCTTGGATGCTCAGAACGCGACGCCTAACCGGCTGGAGGATACACAGTCCTCAAGTGTAATAAGTCTTCAGGTCACACAGACAGAAAGACTTCAGTGATGCCTAACACTCTTTGGCTCTGGGTGTTTGGGCTTTGTCCTTGCAAGAATTTCTCTCTCTCAAATGCTTTGAGGTGGGTTGCTCTCAAACGACAAAAGCCGTATACTAACTCTGAGAAGCCACCAATTTATGGTGTAGGGGGTGGGCTATTTATAGCCACAAGGCAACCCGACCTGATTTGTCCGAAATGACCCTGGGTCACTAAGGAACTGACACATGTTCCAACGGTCAGATTTCAAACACACGCGACAACTTTACTTGGGCTACAAGCAAAGCTGACTCATCCAGCTCTGGATAAGATTTGCTCTCATTGTCTTCGCTCGAAGACATAGGATTTGGGTTGAGCATCACTTCAGTCACTCTGACTTAGTTCACTTGGACCGCACTTAACAGTACGGTGGTTCCTATGACTCAACAAAGAAGAAAAGGAAACAACGAAACCACACAGTCTTCGCGTTCCATAGTCTTCACACAATGTCTTCTCATGTCATAGTCTTCAATATGAATATCTTCTCATACCACCATTGTCTTCAATGTCTTCATACATTTTTAGGGGTCATCTCCGGTAGGTAAACCGAATCAATGAGGGACACTACCTGCGTTATCCTGCAATTCTCATAAACGCATTAGTCCCTCAACCAACTTTGTCGTCAATACTCCAAAACAAACTAGGGGTGGCACTAGATGCACTTACAATCTCCCCCTTTTTGGTGATTGATGACAAACTGGTTGAAGTTTTCAACGGGGATAAAGTATGTGAAATTGTAAAGGATAGGAATTGTCTTCATAAGTAGCAAGGGCTCCCCCTGAAGATGTGCATATAAGTAATTTTGCTTTTGGAATGCAAATGCACCTGGCAGGTTGTACTTGTGGAGATCCACTTCAACTTATGAAGATAATTCATCATGCATGAAATGATATAGCAAATAGGATGACATGCATAATGAAAAATGGACGTCTGCAGGATGATCTAAGTGCGGAAGTTATCATCGCACCACAGTAAAGCAAATAAGTAGCAGACGACCATCAAGTTTAGGTGTTACAACTCAAAGAACCAAATGTTTTAAAAAGCAAGAGTTGTAATCACGAGGCAAAATATAATGCAACCACCCATATGAACCCGCTTGAAGACTATCAACTCATATGCTTCTCCCCCTTTTGTCAGTAATGACCAAAAAGGTATGAAGACATAGAGCATCTACTCGTCCTCATGAGTAGGTGAAGTAGTAGGGTTATCATCGTTGGTTGGCGGTGCCGACGAACTTGGTGCAGTGTCGATGCGAGCAGATGTAGGGGGCGGTGAAGTTGCATCGTCTTCATCATTGATGACATTGGCATTGACAGTTGCAGTGGAGGAAGAATAATCAGAGTCTTCAAGAGATGGAGTTCTTCGTAGGACAACATTCCGTGGAGGAGTGGAGTCAAACTTGAATCTTTCAGTGAAGCCATCGTCTTGAAGATCTGCTTCAGCACTAAGCAGGGTCAAGCTCTTCCATGATCGCCGGCAAGTTTCATGAGCAACAAAGGCATTCCTGGTGGCAAGGTTACGAATGCGATTGACATCCACCAAGAGGCTTTGCATCTGACGCTTCAGCCAAAAATGATGCTTATCTTGCTTCTGATGTAGGGCCACAAGAAGTTCTCGGTCATTGAGAACGCGAGAACGCTTCGGAGGCCTTTCGGCAATGGTGCTTTCAGTGGCTTCAGTAGGTGCTCGATGAGGCAGACGAGTATTTCCAGCCAATGGATAGATTCGTGTTGCTGCTTGAACACCTTCAATGGGTTGAGTGAAGGTTTGGTGCTCGGCATTCTGAAGACAAAGAGGCTTCTTGGCAGGGTTAGAATATATGGCTTCAACTGACATATCAACCTCTGGTAGGAAGATCACATGATTGCGAGCAGATGGTTGATAGTTGATAGATGAGTGTTGCTTGATGAGGCGCATGACCCATGGAGCATAAAACTTCAGACCAAACAGATCAGATCCAGAAGCAGCAAGTTGCCTGATGAAGAAATCATGTGCATTGAAGCTGATGCCATTGATAATGTAAAAGACCAATGTCTTCATGGCTCCTTCAAGTTTTGCAGCTGATGAATGTCCTTTGATCGGCCATAGAGTCCGCCTGATGATATGATATATAGTGCGCGGCAAATACTCAAGGTCACCAACAAAGAACTCCTTTGGATATTCAGCATCACGTGGCAAAGGCTTCATCATGCTCAGCATCTGGCTCATATTGGGTTCAGGCTTATGAAAGATGCTCTCTAGTGCATTCCGGTGGTTTTGACAGCCAGGTTCATAGAGCTCTCCAGGAGTGGATAGGCCTGTAAGCTCAATGGTGTCAAGAGCTTTGGCTTCATGATGAACATTTCCGGTCATCCACTCGAGAACCCATGTCTTCGTATCTCTGTTGTAGCCGTGAATGTGTAGAGTAGCATAGAATTGGAGCAATAGCTCTTCATTCCAGTGTTCTTTATCTGTGACAAAACTGAGCAGCCCAGCATCACGAAAGAAGTCAAGTGCTTCTTCTAAGCAGGGCAGTCTAGTAATGGCTTCAGTGTCGAGGTGCATATGAGGGAAAATGCGCCCTTGATCATACAGAACACATGAGTAATAGCTTCGCTGCTGATGACTCCAGAACCGATCTGATGATATTCTTGGCTTCGTGTAGGGGTTCTTTGAGCTGTCAAAGAATCTGTTGTGGCTCTTGAAGCCATTTGCATTGAAAGACCCGACAGATGTGGCAGTACCAGGAAACCTTGGCAGTCTTAGCTTGGGCTTCTGGACCTGAGGCCTATGCTCAATGTGATAGTCAAATTGAGGACCAGAGATAATAGGCAGAGGGACCAGAACGGGCCATCTTACTGTGATTAGCTCGCCATGGTTGTATGCTTGCTCGATTGTATAGGGCCTTGGGGGCGGAACAGGAGCAGTGGCGGCAGCTGAGGCTTCAGGCTGCACAACGGGTGCTTCAGGAGCAGTTGCCTCATTAGCTTCAGGTGCAGTGGCCTATTAGCTTCAGGCACACTGGTTGGTTCAAGCTCCACATTAGCGTCAGTCATGACAACGTCATGAGCTTCACTTGCGTTGGTTGTGGCAGCTTCAGGATTATCAACCTCCACTTGAGGAGCTGGAGGGTCAGGCACAGACACGTTCACTTCATGAACTGTTTCTTCAGGCATGGGAGGAGTTTGGACACGCTCTTCTTGACGTTCTTCATCGGCTGATGCAGCCGGATTGTCTTCAGCAGCTTGTGCTTCAGACACAGAGACATTCACAGTTGGAGTGGCTTCAGAGAACACTTGACGTGCAATAGGTTGACGGTGCACTTCTCCTTCTGGAACGCTCGGAAGAGGGACTTGAGGCCTTTGTCCTTTGCGAAGCCTTTGTAGTACAGGCAACGCCTTTGGAGATGGAGTGGGCAGGTCCTCATCCTCTTCAACTTGTAAGGATGGTGTGGTTTGTTGTTGTTGGGGAGTACTGGGGGAGTCTTATTGCTGTGGGTGATCAGCCCACGATGCATCCTGGGCAATTGGCGTCAGAGGACGACCAATGCTGATGATTTCGCTGTTCGTACGAATAGGCGATGATACCACATTATATTCGATCTGAGGAAGAACTTCATCATCTTCAACATTGTCATCATGACCAATGTCTTCAGCAATGGTGGGTTCAGCTGCTAGTATATCTTCAGCTTCAGGAGCCTCTGTGGAAGCAGGCTCATGAACAGTCATGCAAAGTTCTTGGGATGCAGATGCAGGACGAACCACTGAGATGGGTTCAACAACAAGGGGCTCTATGGGAGCAGCCCGACTTCTTGGTCTTGCGCTTCTTCTTGGAGGGAGCAGCATCAGAGGTTTCAGTATTCTTCCTCTTTCTGGCTTCAGCCTTGGCAGCCCTCGTCTTCTTCTGTTCTGAAGCGGTTGTGGCGACCTTTGGCTTCGAGCCAGTCATGCTTCCCGGGAAGATAATGCGAGGGGCTTCTTGGCTTGAAGGTGCAGGCTGGTCAGCTGGAAGCTTCTTCTTTTTCTTTGCAGCCATCATGGGGTCAATGCCAGGACGGCCAAGTGACTTGCGCTTCTCAGCTTCATTGTAGGCAAGCACACACTTATCAGCCAAACTCTTCATGCGCTCACGAGAGCCTTGAGCTTCTTGGCGCTTCTTCAGAAAAGCTTCTTTAAGCTCATGCAGCATGACCTTGAAGTTTCTGACGTCTTGAACACCGAGCTTCGCCACATGCTTCTTGAATTGAGCCTTCTCATAGTCAATTTTGTTCTTCAGCTCAACAATGCGCTGAGCAAGAGCCAGCTCAGAAGCAATGGCGCCATTGAAAGAGACGCTGAGGCCAATGGGAAGCTGCAAATCTTCAAAGCTTAGATTGGGGGTGTCGAACCACTCATCAATGAAGTTATGGATGATGGCCACGTCAAAGAGAGGCAAGTTGTTGAAGATTTCTGCTTCTTCCTTGCTCTTTATCAGTTGCTCAACGGCATCATCAGCAAGATCTTCATCACTTGATAGATCAATGGGTTCTTCATGCAGAATGGCGGCGGGAGTCAAGGCTTGATCAGTATGCCTGACAAGTTGCTTTTTCTTCTCCGTCTTCTTGGAGATGCGGGATTGATCTTCAGACTGCACACTGGCTTCAGGAGGTGCAGTGGCCAGTGGCTTCACACGAGAAGCTTTTGGAGGTGCAGCTGATGATGAAGCCTTAATCTTCTTTGGCTTCTGCGGCCTTGGAGGAGGAGCTGGGGTTTCATCAGAATCAGCCTCATTGTCAGAATGATCCACTTTGGCACCTTGTACCAAGATGTAGGAGATGAGGCCATCAAGGTTTGCAAAGGGGCCAATTCCGTTTTCTTCAGCTTCACGTGTGCCATCATCACGGGGAGCAGAGGGACCAGGATTGAAGTCTAATCCCCGTGACTTCTTGTTTTCCTTTGCCGAAGCCTTATCAAACTGGAAGTTGCGCTTGAAGAGATTGTCGTCACGACACCAGAGCAATGATGATGGGTCGGCTTCTTCAGGCTGTGGTCCACGAACCATGCAAGGATAGAAATCTTGTGCAATAGCTTCAACTCTGTTCTTGGGTTGAAGACCTCGATAGAGAATATCGCCCCAAGAACTCTTGATAGCATTTTTCTCTGCGTACTCCTGGGTCACAAACTTGTACTTGTACCACTGTTCAGCCCAATAGCGTCGAATCCATTGGATTCGAGTCTTGCGCTGATTGTAATCTTCTTCAGGATCTGTTTTATATATTTCTGCAAGATCATCAGGCAGATCCTTTGATGTTCCCCCACGACGCTGTCTGCCACCCTTCCTTACTGATTTCTCTGCAGCCATGAACTTCAAACTGAACGGTTTCAATATGTTCAAAGGCTTCAAAGGCTTTCGCTTGCTGGTCAGACATGAACTGGCTTCAGGAGAATCAATGTGTTGCTGTAAGAATTCTGCAAACGAATGCAGACTATGAGAACCTAGGGATTCTCCCACAGACATGTACCTGTGACAGCATTAGAGATGCGAGGGAAGGGGAAGAGGTCATATGCATTCTCAGAAGATTTTGAAGATAAATCAGTTTGAAGACATTGACCTCATGATGCGAAGACATTCACTTATGTGAGGTGAGTTGGTTCCAGATTTGTACCAATCCGTGAATAAGTACAAGTGAGGAATCAAACTAGATAGGAAATCTAAGTGAATAGACTAGGTATTATGAGATGCAGACAGAATAGATCTAACATTGAGTAGGTAGAAACCTCTTTCGGTAAATAGGATGAATCTATGAAGATCAAAAAGGTGGTAAAAATAGAGTTATAATTACCGCACGAAGAACTGCTAGATTGGATGAATAGGAGACCGAGCAGTTGAGCCCATCGTGCCCTAACTTGGCGACGGAGGACACCTACGGCGACGGCGGAGAGGACAATGTCCGCGGCCGGCGTGAGGACGGCGTCGGAGAAGTCGTGGCAGCTAAGCGCTTCGTCGCTGGCGTCATCGAGAGCTAGCGGTGGCGCTAGGGTTTTGACGAGGTGGAGAGGTGGAA
Source organism: Triticum aestivum (assembly GCF_018294505.1). Taxonomy (NCBI): domain Eukaryota; kingdom Viridiplantae; phylum Streptophyta; class Magnoliopsida; order Poales; family Poaceae; genus Triticum; species Triticum aestivum. The sequence goes on from NC_057798.1 coordinate 323,099,848, forward strand.
GAAGGTTTTCTTGACCGCAGGGGACACGTATTTATAAGTAGGTGTGCGGCACTACGCCATTACGCAGGTGCCCCTGTCTGTTCACATCCGTGGGACACGTGGCAAGCATGCAACATACTCAGAGTTGTCCCACGTTCCTTCGCCCGTTAGGCATGTCAGAGAGTTGTTCCGGCTTCTCCGGATATCGACAATAAAGATGAATCATTTAAATAGGACTTGATGTTTGTCTCTGTGTCTTCTGCTGACTAGGACGCAGAGAAGACATTCGACAGTTTCAATAGAATGCATATGATTTGGACAGATAGAGTTTGAGATAGAAAGCATAGAGAGATTAGGGTCCTATCACATTCACTTAGTTCAAAAGATTCAACTTGAAGACATAGCTATAAGTGAATACTGTAGAGGACAGAACACTAGTATATCTATATATATGCAATCAAATCGTCATAGCGCAGAAAGACATGAAGATAAGTTGAAACTAAAGACAAACCAAATGCGAAGTCTTTGCAAAGGTAACGCCATGAGTGAAACACTTCAACCAGAGAAATTTGGTGGTGGCATTACCCACCGTATAGGAAGTATTAGACCCAGACATGGCGCACAATTATCGTGGCGCTCCGAAGTCAAATTCCATGTTAATGTATTCACACTCCGAGTGTAAATCTTCATTGATTGAAGATATACATTACTTTGTGTGTTGCACATCTAAGTCATCAACATGCATAAGTGTTAGGATGTGTGCCTGATCACAGGACATTAGAGGATTCCAAGATATTCAGCTCACACCGTAACCTGCAAAACCTTTTCTCATCCAAGGGCTTTGTGAAGATATCTACAAGTTGCTCTTCAGTGTTGACGTGAATGATATCGATATCTTTCTTCATGACATGATCTCTGAGAAAGTGATGACGAATTTCAATGTGCTTTGTCTTCGAGTGTTGGACTGGATTGTTGGCTATCTTGATGGCACTCTCATTGTCACAGAAGAGAGGTACTTGTTTCAGGTTGATGCCATAGTCCTTGAGAGTTTGCTTCATCCATAGAAGCTGAGCACAACAGGATCCAGCAACAATGTATTCAGATTCAGCAGTTGAGAGTGATACACAATTCTGCTTCTTTGAATACCAACAGACAAGTGATCGACCAAGAAAATGACATGTGCCTAATGTAGACTTGCGATCCACCTTGTCACCAGCATAATCAGCATCCGAGAATCCAACCAAATCAAAGTTTGAGCCCTTGGGATACCATAATCCGAGTGTTGGGGTGTAAGCCAAATATCGAAGAATTCGCTTCACTGCTAAGTGATGCGATTCCTTTGGTGCCGCTTGGAATCGAGCACACATGCAAACACTAAGCATAATATCTGGCCTAGATGCACATAGATAAAGTAAAGAACCAATCATGGAGCAGTATACCTTTTGATCGAACTCTTTACCATTATCGTCGGGACCAAGGTGGAGTTTGGCTGGCATTGGCGTCGTATAACCTTTGCAGTCTTCCATTCCAAACTTCTTCAGACAATCTTTGAGGTATTTTTCTTGAGATATGAAGATGCCATTGCTTTGCTGACGAATTTGAAGACCAAGGAAGAACTTCAGTTCTCCCATCATGGACATCTGATATTGCTCTTGCATCATGTATCCAAACTCATCACTATACTTCTGGTTGGTGCAGCCGAAGATAATGTCATCCACATATATTTGGCACACAAACAGTTCGCCATCATATGTCTTCGTGAAGAGTGTGGGATCGAGGGATCCTGGTTTGAAACCTTTGCTCTTCAGGAAGTCTTTAATCGTATCATACCATGCGCGAGGAGCTTGTTTGAGGCCATACAGTGCTTTGTTTAGCTTGTACACCATATCAGGATGTTTTGGATCTTCAAAGCCAGGTGGTTGAGCGACATATACTTCTTCTTCAATCTTGCCATTGAGAAATGCACTCTTCACATCCATTTGATATAGCAAGATGTTGTGATGATTAGCATAGGCTAGCAGTATGCGAATAGCTTCAAGCCTAGCAACAGGAGCAAATGTTTCATCGAAGTCAATTCCTTCAACTTGAGTATATCCTTGAGCCACAAGACGTGCTTTGTACTTGACAATGCTCATCTTGCTTGTTCCGATATATCCATTTCGTTCCAATAATGTTATGCTTGCGAGGGTCAGGTCGCTTGACAAGTTCCCAAACATTATTCAGCTTGAACTATTGAAGTTCTTCTTGCATGGCTTGAGTCCATTCAGGTTCCATAAAAGCTTCAGCAACTTTCTTGGGTTCTGATATTGACACAAATGAAAAGTGCCCACAGAAGTTTGCTAACTGTGTTGCTCTTGAGCGAGTAAGCGGACCAGGCGCATTGATGCTGTCAATTATCTTCTCGATTTGTACTTCATTTGCAACTCGAGGATGAACAGGACGAAGACTTTGCTCTTGCTGATCATTGTCATCATTGGGAGGATTGTCTTCGGTCTGAGCATTGTCTTCAGGTTGATTTGGTGCAGAGATGATAAGTTCCTCTTTAGGATGTGCTTCAGAAGGCATGATTTCACCAGTTCCCATCAGCTTGATAGATTCACTGGAAGGAGCTTCATCTAGTGTGCTTGGCAGGAGCTCTCGTTGTGAACCATTGGTTTCATCAAATTGCACATCCACTATTTCAATGATTTTGTAGTGGAAGAGGTTGAAGACTCTGTAGGAGTGCGAATCCTTTCCATAGCCAAGCATGAATCCTTGGGGAGCTTTGGGTTCAAATTTTGACTTGTGATGGGGATCCTTGATCCAGCACCTAGCACCAAAGACTCTGAAGTAGCTGACATTTGGCTTCTTGCCAGTAAGGAGCTCATAGGATGTTTTGCCCAGAAGCTTGTGGATGTAAACACGGTTGATGATGTGACATGCAGTATCAATAGCTTCAGGCCAGAACTTTCTTGGTGTCTTGTACTCGTCGAGCATTGTTCGAGCCATCTCAATGAGGGTTCTGTTCTTGCGCTCAACAATGCCATTTTGCTGAGGTGTGTAAGGAGCAGAAAATTCATGAGTGATTCCCATTGTATCCAGATAAAGATCAAGGCCAGTGTTCTTGAATTCAGTGTCGTTATCACTTCTGATATGCTTGATCTTGATGCCATAATTGTTCATTGCTCGATTGGCGAATCATCTGAAGACATCTTATACTTCAGTCTTGTAGAGAATTATGTGCACCCATGTATATCTTGAGTAGTCATCAACAATGACGAAACCATAGAGACACACTGTTGTTGTGAGGGTGGAGTAGTGAGTAGGGCCAAATAAGTCCATGTGCAACAACTCAAAGGGTTGAGATGTCGTCATGATTGTCTTCGAGGGGTGCTTGGCCCTCGTCATCTTCCCAGCTTCGCAAGCACCACACAAATGATCTTTCTTGAACTTGACACCTTCGATGCCTATGACATGCTTCTTCTTGACGAGAGTGTGCAAGTTCCTCATGCCAGCATGCCCCAGCCTTCGATGCCAGAGCCAGCATTCTGCAGCTTTTGCAAGAAGACATACGGCAAGCTGTGGACCTGCTGAGAAATCTACCATGTATAGATCACCTTTCCTATACCCTTCAAAGACTAGAGACTTGTCAGATTCCATTAGTACAAGGCAACGATATTTTCCAAATATCACGATCATGTTTAAGTCACAAAGCATTGAGACAGACATTAAGTTGAATCCAAGGGATTCAACAATCATCACTTTATCCATGTGTTGATCCTTTGAGATTGCAACTCAACCTAGACCCAATACCTTGCCTTTACCAGTGTCAGCAAATGTGATTTGACTCTTGTCAGATGGACGTAAGGTTGAGTCCATGAGAAGACTTCGATCACCAGTCATATGATTAGTGCATCCGCTGTCAATAATCCATTCTGAAGCTTTTGGTGACATGCCCTACAGTGCAGTTAGGAGGATAGGCTTCACAAGGTATATTGTGAAGCATAAGCATTTGATGCACATTTGGATTATCACAGCATAGATGAAAGTTAGCACACAGTATGACAGGTAAGCGATTCATATGTGGAATACATAGTAAGTCATTTTATCATGCGTCCCTTTGTGTTTTAGGTCCCCAGCAATTATATCGGACGCCTTTGATTGCTGGCTGGAGACCACATTCTGCAAAAGAGAGTTAATTCTTCTTCACGACCCACATTTTCAGGGGTGGCTTAGAAGCAATGAGTCTAAGTGCAGCATCTGAGAATTTCGGATTTGAAGCCCTAGCAAATAGCCTTGCAGGAGATGAATGATACTCATGTGAATAAGCAGAAAAGTTCTTAGTTCTATGAACATAGCGGTTTGAAGACACATGCTCATATTCATGAGTCTGAGTATGATTTCCCTGCAAAACATTGGCGTTAGGGTGACTCAAGTGAGTCCTGTGTTTGTATGAAGCCGTTGGACCAAATGATGCCTTTGGTCTGGGGTTTGTCTTCTTCCCTGGTGGTGTCATGATGACATTCACTGGAAGATTCTCAAGACAGCTTTTGAGAACCCAGATCTTCTTCATTGGCGGTCCATTCCTGCAGTTAGTACCAATATACCTGGCAAACACTTCACCATTCTGATTTTTGAACAGTTTATAGTTTGCATCAAAGGATTCATCAATGATAATAGGATTAGCACAGGTAAATCCATATAAAGTGGATGGATCCACTGAAGGTTCCTTTGCAGCAACCCATGTGGTTTTGGGATACTGCTCAGGCTTCCAGTAGGAACCATCAGCATTCATTTTCCTCTCGAACCCAACACCCTCTTTCCTAGGGTTTCGGTTCAGAATCTGCTTTTTGAGGACATCACAAAGTGTCTGATGCCCTTTCAGACTTTTATACATCCCTGTTTCAAGCAATGTCTTCAACCTAGCATTTTCATCAGCAATAGTAGTGGTATCCTCAGATGAGGGGTTAGTTACCACATCAGAAGTTGAAGACACAGCAACAGTATCATCAGTGGAACATTTAGCAACAGCTGTAGCGTTATCACGCTCAATGCATTTTAGACATGGTGGTTCAAATTCATCCCGAGCAGCGCTGATTTGTTGAGCAAGAAATGAATCGTGCTTCCTCAGAAGATTTTCATAATCCACCCTTATCTTTTCAAGATCTTGCTCTCTTTGAAGACATTAAGAAGAAAGTTTCTCATGATCAGACAAGAGAGCATTATGTTGATCTTGAAGGGTATCAAACTTAGAATGAAGTCTCTGAAGACTCTCAGCCAAAGCTTTTGACTGATCCATTTCTTCGCCCAACATATCATCGCTCTTACTAAGCATGTTTTGAACCCTTTCCAAAGCTCTTTGTTGTTTAGTGGCAAGGGAAGCAAGTTTGACATAGCTGGGGCCAAATTCATCACCTGATTCATCATCACTAGTTTCAGAAAGATAGCATTCAGTTACGTTAGCACCCCCTGCCATGAGGCATGGTGAAGATGAAGACGGTTCAGGTGGAAAGGTCATCTCTTTAAGAGACTCATTGTAGTCATCAAGCCAAGGATCACGACGATTAAGATGACTTTCATAGACCTCAGAAAGCCGGTCCCAGATTAGCTTCGCGTGATTGAGGTGCATGACGTTCCTGAACTGATTTCAGGATAGGCAGGAGCAGATGACATCCTTCACTGTGAGGTTCAGTAGAGTTTACTTGCGAATGTCATCAGCCTCCGCCATCTTGCATAGATCGGTAAGACCAATCTCGGTGACGGTCCATAGTTCACTGTCCATAGCCATGAGTCGCTTCTTCATCATGGCTTTCCATCGAGGATACTCATGACTGTCAAAGGTGGGGCAAGATACATTCCTCAATCCTGCAGTCGACATAGATGAAACTCCAGGTGGTTAAACCGAATCACACAGAACAAGGGAGTACCTTGCTCTAATACCAATCGAAAGTGCTAATTATCGACTAGAGGGGGGGGGGTGAATAGGCGATTTTTATCTAAGTCTTCAAAACGTGGAAGTTTCTAAGACAAACAATAGAAATGACCTAATTGATATGCAGCGGAAGATAAACTACAACAGGCAAGCCATAGTCAAGTATGCAATAGCGTTAACGTACGAAGACTAATAGCAGCTAGGTAGTAGGATCAGGATGGAAGATAGTATGAAGCCAATCAACAATAGTAGTCAAGCAATGAAGTCAATCAGGTAAGACAGATAAGCAATGACTTTATGAAGACAAACTCAAAGTAAAGGAGGGAAGAGATAGAACCAGTCACTTGTTGAAGACACAGGATTTGTTGGACCAGTTCCAGTTGCTGTGACAACTATACGTCTGGTTAGGGAGGCTGAGATTCAACTCAGAAGACCGTGTCTTCACCTTATTCCCCTTGAGCTAAGGTCACTTAGTCCTCGCCCAATCACTCTGGTAAGTCTTCAAGGTAGACTTCCAAACCTTCACAGACTTCGTTCACCCGGCAATCCACAATGACTCTTGGATGCTCAGAACGCGATGCCTAACCGGCTGGAGGATACATAGTCCTCAAGTGTAATAAGTCTTCAGGTCACATAGATAGAAATACTTCAGTGATGTCTAACACTCTTTGGCTCTGGGTGTTTGGGCTTTGTCCTCGCAAGGATTTCTCTCTCTCAAATGCTTCGAGGTGGGTTGCTCTCAAACGACAAAAGCCGTATACTAACTCTGAGCAGCCACCAATTTATGGTGTAGGGGGTGGGCTATTTATAGCCACAAGGCAACCCGACCTGATTTGTCCGAAATGACCCTGGGTCACTAAGGAACTGACACGTGTTCCAATGGTCAGATTTCAAACACACGCGGCAACTTTACTTGGGCTACAAGCAAAGCTGACTCATCCAGCTCTGGATAAGATTTGCTCTCATTGTCTTCGCTCGAAGACATAGAATTTGGGTTGAGCATCACTTCAGTCACTCTGACTTAGTTCACTTGGACCCCACTTAATAGTACGGTGGTTCCTATGACTCAACAAAGAAGAAAAGGAAACAACGAAACCACACAGTCTTCGCGTTCCATAGTCTTCACGCAATGTCTTCTCATGTCATAGTATTCAATATGAATATCTTCTCATACCACCATTGTCTTCAATGTCTTCATACATTTTTAGGGGTCATCTCCGGTAGGTAAACCGAATCAATGAGGGACACTACCTGCGTTATCCTGCAATTCTCACAAACGCATTAGTCCCTCAACCAACTTTGTCGTCAATACTCCAAAACCAACTAGGGGTGGCACTAGATGCACTTACAGTCTCCGTCGTATCTATAATTTTTGATTGTTCCATGCCAATATTATTCAACTTTCATATACTTTTGGCAACTTTTTATATTATTTTTGGGACTAACAAATTGATCGAGTGCCCAGTGCCAGTTCCTGTCTGTTGCATGTTTTTTGTTTCGTAGAAACCCAATATCAAACAGAGTCCAAATGGGATAAAAACGGACGGAGATTTTTTTGGAATATTTATGATTTTTGGGAAGTAAAATCAACGCGAAACGGTGTCCGGGGTGGCCACGAGACAGGGGGCGCGCCCTCCCCTGGGCACGGCCTGGGCTCTCGTGGGCCACCTGTAAGGCGGTTGATGCTCTTCTTTTGGCGCAAGAAAGCTAATTTTATGAGAAAGATCTAGGCGAAAGATTCACCCCAATCGGAGTTAAGGATCTCCGGATATTTAAGAAACGGTGAAGGGGTAGAATCTGAGAACGCAAAATCAGAGAGATAGATCCAATCTCGGAGGGGCTCTCGCCCCTCCCACGCCATGGGAGCCAAGGACCAGAGGGGAAACCCTTCTCCCATCTAGGGAGGAGGTCAAGGAAGAAGAAGAAGAAGGGGGGCTCTCTCCCCCTTGCTTCCGGTGGCACCGGAGCGCTGCCGGGGGCCATCATCATCACCGTGATCTTCACCAACAACTTCACCGCCTTCATCACCAACTCTTCCCCCCTCTATGCAGCAGTGTAACCTCTCTCTTACCCGCAGTAATCTCTACTTAAACATGGTGCTCAACACTATATATTATTGCCCAATGATGTATGGCTATCTTATGATGTTTGAATAGATCCGTTTTGTCCTATGGGTTAATTGATGATCGTGATTGGTTTGAGTTGCATGTTTTATTATTGGTGCTGTCCTATGGTGCCTCCGTGTCGCGCAAGCGTGAGGGATTCCCGCTGTAGGGTGTTGCAATATGTTTATAATTTGCTTATGGTGGGTTGCGTGAGTGACTGAAACACAAACCCGAGTAAGTAGGTTGTTTGCGTATGGGATAAAAGGGGACTTGATACTTTAATGCTATGGTTGGGTTTTACCTTAATGAATCTGTAGTATTTGCGGATGCTTGCTATATTTCTAATCATAAGTGCATATGATCCAAGTAGAGAAAGTATGTTAGGTTATGCCTCTCCCTCAAATAGAATTGCAACAATGATTACCGGTCTAGTTATGGATTGCCTTGGACAAATAACTTTGTCGTAACAAAAAGCTGTCTACTAATACTTACTTTAGTTGTGTCTTTATCTAAACAGCCCCTACTTTTTATTTACGTGTTCTTTATTGTCTTGCAAACCTAGCCTACAACACCTACAGAGTATTTCTAGTTTCATACTTGTTCTAGGTAAAGCGAACGTCAAGCGTGCGTAGAGTTGTATCGGTGGTCGATAGAACTTGAGGGAATATTTATTCTACCTTTAGCTCCTCGTTGGGTTCGACACTCTTACTTATCGAAAACTGTTGCGATCCCGTATACTTGCGGGTTATCAAGACCTTTTTCTGGCGCCGTTGCCGGGGAGTCATAGCGTGGGGTGAATATTCTCGTGTGTGCTTGTTTGCTTTATCACTAAGTAATTTTTATTTGCTGTTCTTAGTTGTTCTCTATCTTTAGTTATGGATATGGAACACAAAATACCACAAAATTAGAGGTACTTGCTACTCATGTAGATGGGGTAACTCCTAAAACCCCCGATTCTCATTATGTGAGAGATATTATGTACTACTTTGATAATCCTGAGAAAACCCCATTCAGCTTTATAATGGGAGACACGTTGGATCAACGTGAATACTTTAGGGATTATCGCTCGACACAAAAAGGGAAACTATTATGGGATCAATTTATTATGTTGCGTTGGTATGCCTGGAATCTATGCTTGAGATATGATATTACTTGTTGCTCTAGGATGGAGGCTCCACACCTCCCCTTTTCATGCAAATTTAACGATAATGAAACCTTAGCTTCTTATGCTAATGGTATATATGATTACTATGATGTGGAACAAATAGAAGAATTTGTTGCTTTTAAGGCTGCCTATGATATTGAAGCTTTGTTTGAAAAGTATGAAGCTTTTGATGATGATGGTTATAGGCCAGAAAATCTTGCTATACTTGGATATTGCTATGAAAATTATGAATACAATTACTATATTAATGCTTTTATGAAGAAAGTCAACGCTGTCCATGAAGAGACTAATATTTTGCAGGAAGCTATGGAAGAAGAAATTGATGAAACAGTGAGCTCATTGGATGAAAAAGATGATGAGGAGAGCGAAGAACAAAAGGAGGAAGAGCGGATTAGCTACCTGTGCCCACCTTCTAATGAGAGTAACCTTCCAACTCATACATTATTTAATTCCCCTTCGTGCTTACCGAAGGATGATTGCTATGATCCCTTGAATTTGTTTGAAATATCCCTTTTTGATGATGCTTGCTATGCTTGTGGCCAAGATGCCAATATGAATTATGCTTATGGAGATGAACTTGCTATAGTTCCTTATGTTAAACATGAAATTGTTTCTATTGCACCCACACATGATAATCCTATTATCTTTTTGAATTCTCCAAACTACACTATATCAGAGAAGTTTGTGCTTACTAAGGATTATATTGATGGGTTGCGTTTTACTACTTTACATGAGGATTTTAATAGATATAATATGCATGTGCTTTCTGCTCCTACTTGCAATTATTATGAGAGAGGAACTACATCTCCGCCTCTTTATGTTTCCAACACGATGAAATTGCAAGAAACTGCTTATACTATGCATTGGCCTTTACTTGGTGTGCATGAATTGTTCTTTTATGACATGCCGATGCATAGGAAGAGAGTTAGACTTCTTTGTTGCATGATATATGTTACTTTGTGCTCAGTACTAAATTACAGATCATTGTTAATTAAAATTGGCTTTGATATACCTTGGGATCCGGGTGGATCCATTACTTGAGCACTATATGCCTAGCTTAATGGCTTTAAAGAAAGCGCTGTCAGGGAGACAACCCGGAAGTTTTAGAGAGTCATTTATTTCTGTTGAGTGCTTTTATATAGTTTAAAAACAAAAAAATAAAGAGGGGAACCTAAAACCTTTTCAAAAAGGAAAGTGAAAGTGAGAGAGACAAGCATTGTTGAAGTGGGAGCTAGCCTTGAACTTTGTTCATGCTCACGGAAACTTTGTGAATCTTGATTACAGAAACTTTTCAACAAAAATAATTATCCCCTTCTACAATTCCATTGTATTATAAAAATAATGTGCCAAGGTTTGCCTTTAGGATGTTTACAATGCTTGTTGGTTTGTACGGTGTAGGACAGAAACTTTGGCTGTAGTGCACGATTTTACATTTTTAACTGGAACGTCAATTGGTTCTGATTCCTTTTTAACTGTCTTTATGTACAACTTGTTTATTTTTTCTAATTTTGGTACAATTTTTGGGGTAACAGAAGTATAGTGGATGTTCAGATTGCTATAGACTGTTCTGTTTTTGACAGATTCTGTTTTTGATGCATAGTTTGCTTGTTTTGATGAATCTATCAATTTATATTAGTGGATTAAGCCATGGAAAAGTTATACTACAGTAGACACAATGCAAAAACAAAATATGAATTGGTTTGCAACAGTACTTAGAGTGGTGATTTGCTTTATTATACTAACGGATCTTACCGAGTTTTCTGTTGAAGTTTTGTGTGGATGAAGTGTCTAAACGAGGAAGTCTGGATATGAGGAAAAGGAAGAGTGGAAAGAGCTCAAGCTTGGGTATGCCCGAGGCACCCCAAGTAAATATTCAAGGAGACTCAAGCGTCTAAGCTTGGGGATGCCCCAGAAGGCATCCCCTCTTTCTTCAACAAGTATCGGTATGTTTTCGTATTTGTTTCGTTTGTACATTATGTGCAAGTCTTGGAGCGTCTTTTCCATTTAGTTTTCATTTTTATTTTATGAACCATGCTGGTATGAGATAGTCCTTGGTTGATTTATAGAATTCTCATTGCACTTCACTTAAATCTTTTGAGTATGGTTTTATAGAATGCTTCATGTGCTTCACTTATATCATTTGAAGTCTGGACTGCCTGTTTCTCTTCACATAGAAAACCGTCAGTACTAGAATGCTCTTTTGCTTCACTTATATTTGTTAGAGCGTGGGCATATCTTTTGTAGAAAGAATTAAACTCTCTTGCTTCACTTATATCTATTTAGAGAGATGGCAGGAATTGGTCATTCACATGGGTTAGTCATAAAATCCTACATAAACTTGTAGATCGCTGAATATGATATGTTTGATTCCTTGCAATAGTTTTGCGATATAAAGGTGGTGATATTAGAGTCATGCTAGTGGGTGGTTGTGGATTGTAGAGACACTTGTGTTGAGGTTTGTGATTCCCGTAGCATGCATGTATGGTGAACCGCTTTGTGATGAAGTTGGAGCACAATTTTATTGATTGATTGTCTTCCTTATGAGTGGCGGTCGGGGATGAGCGATGGTCTTTTCCTACCAATCTATCCCCCTAGGAGCATGCACGTAGTACTTTGTTTTCAATGGCTTGTAGATTTTTGCAATAAGTATATGCGTTCTTTATGACTAATGTTGAGTCCATGGATTATACGCACTCTCACCCTTCCATCATTGCTAGCCTCTTCGGTACCATGCATTTCCCTTTCTCACCTCGAGAGTTGGTGCAAACTTCGCCGGTGCATCCAAACCCCGTGATACGATACGCTCTATCACACATAAACCTCCTTATATCTTCCTCAAAACAGCCACCATACCTACCTATCATGGCATTTCCATAGCCATTCCGAGATATATTGCCATGCAACTTCCATCATCATCATATACATGACTTGAGCATTCATTGTCACATTGCTTTGCATGATCGTAAGATAGCTAGCATGATGTTTTCATGGCTTGTCTGTTTTTTTATGTCATTGCTATGCTAGATCATTGCACATCCCGGTACACCGCCGGAGGCATTCATATAGAGTCATACCTTTGTTCTAGATATTGAGTTGTAAGTAAATAAAAGTGTGATGATCATCATTATTAGAGCATTGCACCAGTGAGGAAAGGATGAAGGAGACTATGATTCCCCCACAAGTTGGGATGAGACTCCAGACTTTATGAAAAATAAAAGAGGCCAAAGAAGCCCAAATTAAAAAGGAGGCCAAAGAAGCCCACCAAAAAGAAAGAAAAAAATATAAAAAAATGAAAAATAAAAAAATGAGAGAAAAAGAGAGAAGGGGCAATGCTACTATCCTTTTACCACACTTGTGCTTTAGAGTAGCACCATATTCTTCATAGAGAGAGTCTCCTATGCTTTCACTTTCATATACTAGTGGGAATTTTCATTATAGAACATGGCTTGTATATTCCGATGATGGGCTTCCTCAAATGCCTGATGTCTTCATGAGCAAGCAAGTTGGATGCACACCCACTTAGTTTTCAGTTTGAGCTTTCATACACTTATAGCTCTAGTGCATCCGTTGCATGGCAATCCCTACTCACTCACATTGATATCTATTGATGGGCATCTCCATAGCCCGTTGATACGCCTAGTCGAGTGAGACTTTCTCCTTTTTGTCTTCTCCACATAACCTCCACCATCATATTCTATTCCACCTATAGTGCTATATCCATGGCTCACGCTCATGTATTGCATGAAAGTTGAAAAAGTTTGAGATTATTAAAGTATGAAACAATTGCTTGGCTTGTCATCGGGGTTGTGCATGATTAAATACTTTGTGTGATGAAGATAGAGGAACAGCCAGACTATATGATTTTTTAGGGATAACTTTCTTTGGCCATGTTGTTTTGAAAAGACATGATTGCTTTATTGGTACGCTCGAAGTATTATTGTTTTTATGTCAAATGATAAACTATTGCTTTGAATCACTCGTGTCTTAATATTCATGCCATGATTAGACATATGATCAAGATTATGTTAGGTAGCATTCCACATAAAAAATTATCTTTTTTATCATTTACCTACTCGAGGACGAGCAGGAATTAAGCTTGGGGATGCTGATACGTCTCCATCATATCTATAATTTTTGATTGTTCCATGCCAATATTATTCAACTTTCATATACTTTTGGCAACTTTTTATATTATTTTTGGGACTAACATATTGATCCAGTACCCAGTGCCAGTTCCTGTCTGTTGCATGTTTTTTGTTTCGCAGAAACCCAATATCAAACAGAGTCCAAACGGGATAAAAACGGACGGAGATTTTTTTGGAATATTTATGATTTTTGGGAAGTAAAATCAACGCGAAACAGTGTCCGGGGTGGCCACGAGACAGGGGGGCGCGCCCTCCCCCCTGGACGCGGCCTGGGCTCTCGTGTGCCACCCGTAAGGCGGTTGATGCTCTTCTTTTGGCGCCAGAAAGCTAATTTTATGAGAATGATCTGGGCGAAAGATTCACCCCAATCGGAGTTACGGATCTCCGGATATTTAAGAAACGATGAAGGGGTAGAATCTGAGAACGCAGAAACAGAGAGATAGATCGAATCTCGGTGGGGCTCTTGCCCCTCCCACGCCATGGGAGCCAAGGACCAGAGGGGAAACCCTTCTCCCATCTAGGGAGGAGGTCAAGGAAGAAGAAGAAGAAGAAGAAGGGGGGCTCTCTCTCCCCCTTGCTTCCGGTGGCGCCGGAGCGCTGCCGGGAGCCATCATCATCACCACGATCTTCACCAACAACTTCACCGCCTTCATCACCAACTCTTCCCCCCTCTATGCAGCGGTGTAACCTCTCTCTTACCCACTGTAATATCTACTTAAACATGGTTCTCAATGCTATATATTATTGCCCAATGATGTATGGCTATCTTATGATGTTTGAGTAGATCCGTTTTGTCCTATTGGTTAATTGATGATCGTGATTGGTTTGAGTTGCATGTTTTATTATTGGTGCTTTCCTATGGTGCCCTCCGTGTCGCGCAAGCATGAGGGATTCCCGCTGTAGGGTGTTGCAATATGTTTATGATTTGCTTATGGTGGGTTGCATGAGTGACTGAAACACAAACCCGAGTAAGTAGGTTGTTTGCGTATGGGATAAAAGGGGACTTGATACTTTAATGCTATGGTTGGGTTTTACCTTAATGAATCTTTAGTATTTGCGGATGCTTGCTAGAGTTCCAATCATAAGTGCATATGATCCAAGTAGAGAAAGTATGTTAGGTTATGCCTCTCCCTCAAATAGAATTGCAACAGTGATTACCGGTCTAGTTATCGATTGCCTTGGACAAATAACTTTCCCGTAACAAAAAGCTCTCTACTAATACTTACTTTAGTTGTGTCTTTATCTAAACAGCCCCTACTTTTTATTTACGTGTTCTTTATTGTCTTGCAAACCTAGCCTACAACACCTACAAAGTATTTCTAGTTTCATACTTGTTCTAGGTAAAGCGAACGTCAAGCCTGCGTAGAGTTGTATCGGTGGTCGATAGAACTTGAGGGAATATTTATTCTACCTTTAGCTCCTCGTTGGGTTCGACACTCTTACTTATCGAAAACTGTTGCGATCCCGTATACTTGCGGGTTATCATACACCTCAAATTAGCATCCATGCTTGCAAAGGAATGACTAACACTTACGAAAGGATATGCGCAAATGACTTACTAGAGATGATAAGGCAGGAGAATCGCTTCCTTGTCCTTATTAGCGATCATGAGTTCACCGACATACTTTCTCCATAGTCACGATACTCTTTGCAAACTGCCAAGAAGCTCTCGTGCATATAGTACGGGTCCACGACACAGATATATTTTATGTTCTTGATCATGATGAAGTAGTTGAGATACAGTGCATACATGCGGATGAACTGGCAATCCAGCTTGGTCATGTGGAACATGTCATAGATGTAGTCAAATCGCAGGGTGAACTGATTTGTGGGCCAGGTCTCGATGTACAACTTCCCACCCGACACCTGAGCTGCATAAAGCGGGTATCCTGGTTTTTCCTTGATCAGATGGCTTTGCTCTCTAGCCAACACATCTTCCTGGAGTCTCCTTAGATCATTGTTCAGTATGAGCTCTAGCGCTTTGGTAGGTAGGACCGGCTCGTCGGTGATATGGAAACGCTTCACACCTTCGACAGGTATTCTATCTACCACCCAGGGCTTTAGAGGCGGCTGGATGGATGAAGCAGTTGTGGCACCTTTAGGGCCTTTCTTGGGCGGTCTCCTCCTTTGCTTCTTGGCGGGTGGCGGTAGTGAGCCCACCATACCTTCCCTGACCACCACCCCCAGTGTCATCGGGCTAATCAGTGGACGACCCTCGTGGTTTTGCTGGGTAGGGGCGACATCTAGAGGCGTCTCCTCTGAGGATCGCTTGAAGAGATACTTTTTGCATTCCACCTTAGGACGTTCCAGCTCGGCAAATCAGGCAGCATCAAGACATCATCTCCATGTTCATAGCCCGAGTCTTCCTTGGCCTGAGCCATCAATCCTCCATCATCATAGGCGGTATTGAAATACTTGTCTGGGTCATCATCCTCCTCCTTCATGTCATCATCAGCATTTGCTTCTTCGATAATGGGGGCGACATCATCTGGCACTAATGGAGGCTCTCCCTCGCGTCGTACGCTATCGCCCGCCACGACAGGTGCAGGTAATTTTGTAGGTGGGGTGGTGTTCATACCTTCTTGAGAAGCTGGCGTTGGTGTGATACTGGGCGCCTCGAGACAAAGAAGAGACTTCGGCCAAGGCAAGAACCAGCTCTTGCATGCGCCAATCCTTGTAGGGGTCTCCTCATCATCGACTGGTACCGTAGGAGGCAAATCCTCGAAGCCCGCTAAGACACTAGCCACATTAACCTTGAAGACGCCATCGGGCATCTCTCGGTTGTGGAACATGCGATCCTTCAGCTTCATGATCGTTTCCTTTCCCACGGCCACCTTCTGGCCCTTGATGTGGTAGAGTAGGGTGCACGGGGGTATCATCGGCCTACGAAGAACACATGTCTACGAAGTCAAACATCCAGAAGGCAACTGAAATGGAAGACTATAGACATGCTGGTGAAAAGGGTATGACGCGTAATTACCATGACGGCATCGAACTCAGCCAGCAACAAAGGCCCGCCGAGAATGCCAGAGATAGAGGTTGGGCTGCTATGAACAGGAGCGGGACCTTTTGCGGTTGCTTGAGCAGGTGTTGGTGTTGTGGTGTTTGCCAAATTGCTCTCGACAAAGCTGGGAAGGGAAAGTCCTCCAACCGTGCATTTGGATTGCTCTTCGACCAATTGAAAATTGTCGGAATCAAGCTGGCCATCGCATCAGTGACCAATCCATTGACTAGCCCGACCAATTCTTCTTTGGTTTCAGCTTTGGTCTTATTAACCGCAATCGCGACCTTCTCGTTGATGGTCTGCTGAGTGACGACCAACCGTCTCTTCCATCTTTCGTCTGGGTCCTCATGGTAGCACGTCTTCCATGAGGCGCCATCTCGATGTCGTGCACATGTCCATAGGATGGAGGCTTGTCCACCGGGACCTTTTTCAGTATGTTCAGGGGCCGGTTTAATGGGGTGTCCCACTTGGGCCTTGCCGACGATTGTGACTACTCATCGCTTTCGGCTACCTTTTGGTGCTGCTCTTTCTGCAAAAGGAACGTGGATGGTTTACTAATGTGACAAAACTTGTAGTCGAATTGATTGGAAGCTAATATGATAATGTGGTAATATAACAATTACCAAAAGTCTCATGAACTCCCTCATGTTAGTGTCCATGTAAAAGATCTTTTTGATGCGGTCCCACTTGTACCGGGCCCTAATCCAGTCATGCTCCAGCGGGTCGGTGAACTCCACCAAGGGGTCTGGGTTTCTGTGACTTTCACGTTCGGCATCCTCCTTGTCCCATACGCGCCTCTTCCCCTCGTAACCATGGCTTCCGAGGCGGTGGTGAGGCATGTTCCTGGCCTGGAGCGCCTTCATTTTCTCCGACCTTGCCTTGACTTCTTTTTTACCGCAATTCTCCTTGGATTTTCAGAGTCCTCTTCCATTTTTGATGGATTATCAGCATGAATCTTGGACCACGGTTCATTCTTCATAATCACTTTTTTCACCGGAAGTTTCCAGGAGGACAAGTCGTTGGTGAGCGTCACCATCACCTTGTCGTTTATCTTTGTCATGGTGATGTCGTCCCACGGCTCTTTAAATTTGCTTTCATCCCGTCCAGGGATTAGGAACCTTGTGCAACTTCTTTAGGAGCATGTGCTCCATATGTGGTATCTTCTTCAACGTCATTGATGTTGGCGGTTTCCCTGAGGATGCATCCTAGTTGATTGCCCCAGCACAAGCGCTCTTCCTCCGGCGTCGTTGGCTCTAACTTCTTGGGGTGCATCTCTGCGACCACAATTTGTGCGATGTCGAGCTCATTTGGTCTTCGTGACCTATCCTTCTTCTGTGCTTTACCGGCTATGATAGCATCGTTGCCGGTCTCGGGGGTGGTGTCGGTGCCGGTGCCAGTGTCGACGTCGGTGTCGGGGTTGGTGGCACTACCGCCACCACGCAACCCCATCTGGTGTTCGTCCAGGTAATCGAAATAGTGATTTGCTGCCTCAATGGGCTCTTCTGCGAGGCGAGCAGAACACCCGTCTTGGGCGTCGGTAGACATGTTTCCTATTCAACAATTGTAAATAAAAGATACAATGAAGAGAATAAAGGGGCCTATATTTGGTCAGAATGTTCATTCATTCCCCTTCCGGCAAATCCCGGGTACTTCATATGTCCTAGTTTCTAGAACAAGTCATGCCGAAAATCACGGAAATTTTCGGCATGATCTTTGTTAAAAATAGGACATATGGAGCGCCTGAAATTTGCCGGAACGGAAATGAATGGACATTCCGACGAAACATAGGCCACTCGGATTTTTTTCGACATTCAACCAACATTGCAAAATCATATAACATCAATGGCATATATGATTTGCAAAATATATCATTCAAGCAAGTACATAGAGTGAACTTACCTCACTAAACATTGCAAATTAGTGGTCTTTTCAAAAACCAGAAACCTTTGCAAAATGACCTCACTAAACTGGCCTAACCACCAAAATTGATATCATATACCGTAAACTAAATTTCCCTAAACAAATTTGCCAAATTTCCTAAACTAAATTGCCCTAAACTAATTTGCTACTGTTTTCTTCCTAAATGATCTCTCTCTCTCTCTCTCTCTCTCTCTCTCTCTCTCTGTTTGCTACTATACATAGAGTGAAATGACCTTACTAATTTGCTAATTTACTACAAAAATTTTCTACAAAAATTTTCTATTGTTTTTAATTTATAGGTATTTCTGCTACTGTTTTTATAGCTAATTTATATACCTACAAAAACTATTTAGCTACTGTTTTTTATAAATTTTAGCTACTGTTTTTTATAAATATTTGCTACTGTTTTTTAGTTTAGTGCAATTTGCCACTGTTTTTAGTTTATAGGTATTTTATATACCCTAAACTAAATTGCTAAATTGCACTAAACTAAATTTGCCAAATTGCCCTAAACTAAATTGCTAAATTGCACTAAACTAAATTTGCTAAATTGCCCCAAACTAAAATGCCCTAAACTAAATTGCTCTCTCTCTCTCTCTCTGCTACATCTCCTAGCTAGGGTTCATATATCCAATACTTAGCTAGGCTAGGGTTCAAATTAGAGAGAGAGAGAAAGAGAGAGCAGAGAGCACAGAGAGCAGAGAGAGAGAGGAGAGGGTGGGCACAAGTGCGGGCTGATGCTAACACGACACTATGATTAGAGACCCTTTGACGAAACTATGTGCGATGCATTAATCGCAAAGGTGGTGTAAAAAACCGTCAAAAAGGTGCAAAACGTTTGCGATGAAGGATGCATCAAACGCGGTTCAGATTTTAGTTCCGTGTGTGATGTAGGGCATACGGTTCAGTGCAATTAACCGTTTGCGATGAGGAGCAAAAAAAGAAATGGGCACCAGATGAAGGTGTGTGTGTGCAATAAACAGCATACGGTTCACTAGGATGAACTGTTTGTTATTAGGCAACACAAAAGAAACGGTCAGCCAGATCAAGGTGTGTGCGATATACGTCATGCGGTTCACACGGATGAACTATTTGTGTTGAGACAAGAGAACATAAACGGTTCAATATAACAAGATATGTGTGGTACGCGGCAATCATGTCTGTAATCAGAAATGTGTGCGAAGACCGATAATAACACAGACAATTGCTGCTAATAAGACGTGTGTGTCGTGCGATGGGATTGCATATAGAACAATAACATACACACACACACACACACACACACACACACACATATATATATAAGGAAATGGTTGCATAACCAAATTAAACACCCACCTACATAGGTGGCTACTATAACCATGGCATTTGCACACACCAAAGTAAAGTATTACATGCATAATTACATAGGTGTCTACTACACACATGCCGTTT
Source organism: Triticum aestivum (assembly GCF_018294505.1). Lineage (NCBI taxonomy): Eukaryota > Viridiplantae > Streptophyta > Magnoliopsida > Poales > Poaceae > Triticum > Triticum aestivum. The sequence goes on from NC_057798.1 coordinate 323,119,511, forward strand.
CCACACACCAAAGTAAACTATATATTACATGCATGATTAACTAGCATAAACGATCATCTGATCATCATCTACTGCTTGTGACGCTTGCTATGCTTGTGGCTCAATTCGGGCTCGTCGAATTGGGTAACGAGGCACTTCCTCATGTGAATGATCCACATGTGCATTTCATAGCATGTGTACACGCTCTTGGCCGCGAACCTGAGGTGAGGTTCATCCAGTCACCGCATCCAGGCCCTGTGCCAGGATACGAGACTTGTTCTCTAGGCATCCTGCTTCATCTTTTCGTAGTAGGGGTCGATGATGGCCGAGGCGAGTTCAACCAGGGAGTCCTTCTTCGTGCTGCCCCAGACCCTGTAGTGCTCATGGATTTCGACAAGGTTCTTGTAGGCCAAGTCCATAACCCTAAGCGCTTTTACATCATCGGTGGTTTCCACCGTAGCAAACTTGTAGTCGGTGCTGTTGGCAAACCTGGCAAAACGGATGCAGGGCTTTGTGGCCATGCAGTAGTGGTAGATGAGGCCATGATGGCGCACGCACAACTGGGCGACAACAACCTTCTGATCTTTGTTGGGAACACCGGCGGTGTACTGGAGGTCGATGTCGACCACCTTATACTTGTCTCCAGCAAGCAAGTGCTCAACGGTGTTGATGTAGTCGTCCACCACGGCCGGGTCGATGGTTTACACCACCGAGAGATCCATCTCCCTCGCATGGGTCTCCACTTTATGCTCGCCAAACTCCATTGGAGCGCCGCTAGAGATCCCCTCTGTATGTCGTCGTGGGTGTGCTTGTTGTGTTGTGGGGCCCGATCGAAAGGTTAAAGAGACTAAGGTTATAATGGCCGTGGGAATTAAAGGGGAAGCCGGACGGCCTGGAATATCAATCAGCATGCCCTGATGGCAGTTCTAATTCGTAGCGCGTAACTCCATCATGCCGCACGTAACTGCATCGCATGGCAATGCGCGCGGCGCAACCGCATGCATATGGGGCCCCGACGGGATCCTGCGCAGGCCCAACCGTTGGCAGAGCACGCGTGGAGGGGCGCGAGCAGAGCGCTCCGCGGTCGCCTCAACGGCGAGCAACTATATATATGCATATAGCAGTTGAACACGCAAGGAAAAGCTGTCCCCAACCCGAGCCCCCCGATGGATGTGAGCAGAGCGCGCCGCGGCGCCTAACAGCGAGCACAGCGCGCTGCGGCGCCTAACCGCGAGAAGAGCTTGCCGATGGACGCGAGCAGAGGCCAGAGCCGTGTGTGTTGTGGGCAAACGCTTGCTGGTATATAACCTCAAATTTAACCAACAAAATGATAGTGCATGTTACAAAAATTATATAACTGGAAACTATGTTCAAATACGAATCCGACGATATAATCTTTGGCGACATGCATTCATATTTTATTAATTAAATCCTACTTATAAACCAGGATGGGCATATAGTAGTTAATTAAATCGCAAACATTTTTTATTAAACGTATCTGTACGTGTCCTTTCGTCCTTCTCTCGCACGTCTTGTCACCCCGCTGCCGCAGACGGTTCGAGCGCAAGCTTGAGTAGCGCGCGGGGGGCGTTCTTTTAGCCAACAGTGTTGAGCCCATTCCCGTGCAACGGCGCAGGTTCCCGCGTAAGTTTCCCGCCCGACTCGGTGAAATCCCCCAAAATCCCAATGCTTATCAGCCTACTATATAAACCCTTACGACCGGCGAGTCCTGCGTCGCATTTTCCCCTCCCTCCCTGTAGCTTATCTCATCTGCTTCTTCGAAAATTGGCAATGGCACCGGTCCGTTGTTGTCGCTTAGCCACTCTGCCGTCATCAGAGCACAGCTCCAGCTGGGAGGCTACACCGCAGCGGTGGTGCAATCCTTGGCGTAGTGTAGGGCGCGCGGCGTCCCAGTTGGGTGTGCGCAGAAAACGCACCACACGCTCGGCCGCCGGTGCCCATCGGCAGCTATTGCCGGTCGCCGTTGCCGCCACAGCTCGGTCGAAAGCCAGGGCCATCGCCCGCTCCGCCGCCGCGGCCCGAAGGTGGGAGGTGGCCGTCGTGGCCGCCACACCACTGCCGGCCACCGTCTCCATCACCCGCTCAGCCACCACGACCCGAAGGCGGGAGGTGGTGGTCGTGCCGCCACCCCCATCTTCTTCCGCCGTGGTCGCTAGCCCACCGTCGACCGTCGGGATCATCACCCGCTCTGCCACCATCCCCTGCAAGAGGGAGACGGAGGTGGAGGCCCGCACGTGCGGCAGTGACCTTGCGAGCTGCATCGAGTTCCTGTGGGAGGAGGAGGAGCACCTCGTCGAGCACGCAAACAGCCTTACCGCCACCGTGGCCGCGGCACACGCCGACACAGAGGTGAGGAATCAGGAGATCTACGAGTAGTCTGGCCGCTTCAAGAGGGGTCGTCTAGAGCGGCAGAGGGTGTTCGAGGTGAGCATCGCTAAAGGTGCATCAGCAGCAGGCACCCTATTGTAGTTGTCCAGCTTGTCGGTAGGCTCCTCCTCCCCGTCCTCTTACTGAGCATGCTCGAGAGAGGAGAGGCTGGAAGAAGTAGTACAAAGCCCCTCCATAGTAGTATTTAGGGGCTATTTTGTTCAGCTCATCTGAATATAGATGTGGTGGAACTGTACAACGTACTTAAAGTTAGCTAGTATATATAGTTGAACTAGCTATACAGTACGTGGTTGGCAACAATTGGGGAAACGTTTGGCCGGTTTAGCTGTAAAGTTGAACTGTTTGTATAAATTAAGCACGACTGCTTAATCTATGAATGAAATCTATGCTTAATTACTGATTTTAGTTGCAAGAATTAGATAGTGCTAGTGATTTTTAGCTGCATATTTTGACAATCGCAGTGTTACTAGGATTGACAAATGGCAATGTTATTAGATCAACAAATGTCAATCTCTCCAATTTGACAAATGGCAATATACCCAATATGACAGATGCAAATCCTACCAAATTGTATGTACATGGTTGCACACGGGTCATCCGAATAAACCGGTGACGTTGAAGGCAGGTAGAAATCCTGCTTGCCAAATTTTCTCTTGGCCTAGCACCGAAGACTCGCTTTGCGTACCTTATTCAATCTGAACCGTTTGCGTTGAAGAGATGCACAAATCCTGCACAGCGAATTTTCCCTCGGCTTACTGCGGAAGACCATAGGTCTCACTTTGCATACATGTGTTCTATCTAAAATGTTTGCAATGAAGAGCTGCACATTTGTATACATACGGGTGGTCTATCTAAAACATTTGCGATGTTAGAGTGGCAGCTAGTTGTTTGAAAATGCCTTTGTTGACTGTTATTCGAGTGCCCCTTCTCTCAAAATGGACATAAAAATTACCACAGCATGTCGGGTGCCATTCCATATAGCATGCCAAGTTTCATGAATTTCAGACAAGTTTTGGATTTACTAGAATTTAAAAACAAAGTATCTCAACATTTCGTCGATAGTCAATAGTGCTGGTGTTTGCAATTCATTCCCATTTATTGCATGGGACCTAAGCATGCAGCCAAGGATAGGGATTTGATTTTTGAACCAATTTATATGCACTAGAGCATGTGCATGTAGTTCAAATTTGAATTATGCACATAAAATGCCTAGAAACCCTAGTTAATATATAAAAAAGTCCAAACGAACCCCAAAAATTCCAAAATTGAACACAACACTCCTGTTGTTCTATGTTGACACTAGAAATTTTTTGAATGCAATAACAGGCAACGGTTATCGTTTCGTCCCCAAAGGTGGCACATTCCCTATGAAACCATCAAGCTTGTTGTGAGAAGCTCTGGTTTGTGACAAGCTTATACCCAAACCTGCCCCAAATGGGACAAAAATTTCACCACGGCATGTCGGGTGCCATTGCATGATAGCATGCCAGGTATTATGAATTTCAGACGAGTTTGGATTTACTAGAATTTAGAAATGAGGTATCTCAATGTTTGCGGCCGAGTGACGGTGGCAGGGTGTTTGACATTCATTCCCATTTCTTGCATGGGACCTAAGCATGCAACCAAGGACACATATTTGAATTTTCAACCAATTTATATGCATTAGGGCATGTGCATGTAGTTCAAATTTGAATTATGCACATAAATGCATTGAAAACTTAATCAATGCATAAGAAATGTGTTAACAAACCCCAAAAATTCCAAAATTTAACACAACACTCATGTTGTTCTATGTTGACACTAGATAAAAAATTGAAATCAAGAAGAGGCAATGACTATCGTTTCATCCAAAAAGGTGAAACGTTCCCTACCGAACCATCAGGCTTGTTGTGAGAAGCTCTGGTTTGTGAGAAGCTTATACCCAAACCTGCCCCAAATGGGACAAAAAATTTACGACGGCATGTTGATGCCGCTCCATGATAGCATGCCATGTTTCATGAATTACAGACGAGTTTTGGATTTACTAGAATTTAAAAATCAGGTATCTCAATGTTTGTGGGTGAGTGACGATGGCAGGGTGTTTGACATTCATTCCCATTTCTTGCATGGGACCTAAGCATGCAACCAAGGAGACATATTTTAATTTTGAACCAATTTATATGCATTAGAGCACGTGCATGTAGTTCAAATTTGAGTTATGCACATAAATGCATTGAAAGGTAAATTAATGCATAAAAATGTCCAAATGAACCCCGAAAAATTCCAAAATTTAACACAACACTCTTGTTGTTCTATGTTGACACTAGAGAAAAAATTGAAATCAAGAAGAGGCAACGGATATCATTTCGTCCAGAAAGGTGAAACGTTCCCTACCGTAACCATGAGGCTCGTTGTGAGAAGCTCTGGTTTGTGAGAAGCTTATACCCCAACCTGCCCCAAATGGGACAATATTTTTTCCACTGCATGTTGTTGCCATTCCATGATAGCATGTCAAGTTTCATGAATTTCAAACGAGTTTTCGATTTACTAGAATTTTAAAACCATGTATCTCAATGTTAGCGGCCGAGCGACGGTGGCAAAGGTGTTTGACATTCATTCCCATTTCTTGCATGGGACCTAAGGTTGCAACCAAGGACACATTTGATTTTTCAACCCGTTTATATGCACTGGAGCATGTGCATATAGTTCAAATTTGAATTATGCACATGAATGCATAGAAAACTCAGTTAATGTATAAAAATGTCCACGCGAACCCCGAAATATCCCAAAAAATTGCAAACACTCATGTTGTTCTATGTTGACACAAGAAAATTTTTGAAAGAAGAAGATGCAACAAATATTGTTTCGTCCCCCAAGGTGGCACGTTCCCTACCGAAACCAGCATGCTTGTTGTGAGAGAAGCTCTTGTTTGCGAGAAACTTATACCATAACCTGGCCCAAATGGGACAATATTTTTTACCCCAACATCTTGATGTCATTCCATGATAGCATACCAAGGTTAATGAATTTCAGACAATTTTTGTATTTACTAGAATTAAAAAAGTAAGCACCTCAACGTTTGCCGGAGAGCCACGGTGCCATGGTGTTTGAAATTCATCCCCATTTCTTGAACGGGATGTAAGCATCCACCCATGGACACATATATCATTTTACAACCCATTTTGGTGCACCGGAGCATATGCATGTGGTTTAAGTTTGAATTGTGCACCTGAAATGCCTAGAAAACCAAGTTACCATATAACAAAATGTCCAAACGAACCCTGAATAATTCCAAATTTTTTGACGACACACCTATAGTTGCATGTTCACAGTTCACTATAGATATAAGTTCTAGCAATTCAAACACTATCCTTTGCAGCTCTGACCCCATTATGTAATTCAAATTAAGATGAAAAATCAAGTAGATCCCACACAGTTTATTATCACCAATCGTGTGAGATGCAGTACAAAATATCCTAGAGAACCGTCGGTGTATAGTACGCCTACGGCTTACATGAGAAGGTTGGTAGGCTACAGTCCACAACCGGCATGTCAAGCACACTAGCTCGCTCCCCAGATATCATTTCACTATTCAATAGTCGCGGTGAAAGATGGGGACATGGACCCATGTCCCGAGGGCAACTTCGGCAGCCCACTTCGGCAAGAGCGCGGTCGCAGCCGCCAGACACGTGCTAACAGGCTTCATGAGGGCAACCGGAATCTGCGGCCGGGCGGACAAGGTAGCCCAAACAGCCGTTGTTGCTTCTCAGGCGGCAGCACCAACATCTGCCTTGGGGATAAGAATTAGCAAGAGCGGCATAACAGCTGTCTGTTACGCAGCGGCGGCCTTAGCCCTGATGGAGACCACCTAGGACCATGTCCAGGCCGCCCACGCCCAACTTGTGGCAGTCACCGTACAAATCGAAAGAAGCTTACCCGACAACGGTCGGCAACCCACAACAGAAAAGTTGGCAATCATCGAGAGCGTTCGAGGAGCCATCCGTTCCTGCCTGGCATACCTTTCCATGATGGAGCCCGCCAAATCCCAGATGGTGGCCGCCCACGCCCAGCTCGTGGAGGCCTTTTCCAAAGAGATGGTGGACGCGGATGGCGAGATGCTTGCCGAGTATGGTGTGATGGATGCCATGGAGCCCCTTCCCCAGCCTGGACATGGAGGAGGCGGCGGAGATCGACGAGCACCAGCCGTAGTAGTACTCTTTGTTTTGTTTAATTAAGAGCACTGGTCTTTAATTTGTTAGAGTAATGTTTACGCGAGCTAGCTCTATTTAATTGCTGAACTTGCTTGATTAAGAAGTGTGGGTGTGCTGTAGTCTCCTTTGTGTACCCAAATTATGCAATGACGTGGATGAGCACTGTAACCAGGGAAATTGGAACCAAAATTTTTGACATTCAAACTCATTGTAGACAGGTTAAGCTATCTGAATCGTTTGTGATGTTCACATATCATACATAGTTCTGAATAAGGGACCGTGTCTGATGACACTTTGCGCGCCAGTTTTTTCGCTGAAGTGATTCCAAATTTTCGGCTTCCGTGGAAATATCTACCTCCCCGCCCCCTCCACCTTACCAAAAGCCACATTTCCCTTGTTTTCACCTTCCTTTCCAAGTTGAAACCTTCACTCCTTGCTTGCAGCACCGCCCCTCTCATTGGCGACCCTCCTTCATGCTGCTCGGCCTCGCCTATCCAGGCAGGTAATCCACACCCGACCCCCATCCTCCTCCTCCTTCCACATCCCACATGCCCTGACCGCCGGTGCGAGCGCGACACCTTCCACCAAAATCACCGACTCCTCCAGCAAATAAGTGCCACCCTAAGCCATGGTGAACGCAGTATAGCCAGGATCTCAAGGGGCATTTGGCAGCAAAGAAGCAAATCGCGGCCGCAAGCGTGGATGAGGTCGCGATGGCTGCCATTCGTGCCGATCCCCAGATCTTGGAGGAGCACCTTGCCATTTGCTAGCTACGCCGGTTAAGCATGCTCAGTTTACCCGTTGCTGTGTTGCTCCTGCCTTTCCTTAACAAATTCTAGTGAAGTGTGCTATCTACTTTTACCATGCAATCTGTTGCTCTAGTGTATATGGTCTATATGTCGTGCAATGTGGTGCTCACTTATTAACTGTTTGGTTAATTAGTTGTTGTGTTCACTTAACTGTTTGGTTCAATTTTGCAAATTTGATGTTCAATTCTTCAGGGTGCAATTTTGTATTGTCTTCCATGTGAGAAATAAATTGAATTTTTCTTTACAAAATACATGAGAAACAAATCCAATTGCTATATTTCCAAGTTTTCAAGCATGCTTGGTTTGGTTAACTTTTGATCTTCTAGTATCTTATACATTGTGCAATGTGGTGCTTAGTTAATGTTTGGTTCATTTGTTGTGGTGTTTAATTAACTGTTTGCTTCCATTTCGCAATGTGATGTTCAATTGTTGTGGGTGCATTCTGTTTTTGTATACCATGTGATAAATAAATTGAATTTGGCTATACTAAATACATGAGAAACAAATACAATTGTTACATTTCCAAGTTGTTAAGCATGCTTGGTTTGGTTAACTGTCTGATCTTCTATTAGGAGTATATTATATTGTGCAATGTGGTGCTTAGTTAATGTTTGATTCATTTGTTATGGTGTTTAGTTAACTGCTTGGTTCAATTCTGCAATGCAATGTCCAATTGCCATGGGTAGAATTTTGTATTGTTGTGCATGTGAGGAATAATCGAATTTGGCTACACTTAATACATGGGAAACATATACAATTGCTATATTTCCTAGTTCTTAAAGATGCTTGGTTTGGATAAATGGGTTTTCCATGTGGCTTGAATTAATCTGATGAATCTGCAATGTGCTTATTTTGCATCAACATATTTTATTAATAGCATGCGGACCCTCACTTAACTTGATCACTAACTACCTTATTTGTGTTGCAGGGAAGCAATGGGAAGCACTGCGGTTTATAATCGAGGTTTGCACATGCATGGTCCTTTGTCTAATAGCACATTGTTGTGCAATTGCAGGAACAATTCTAATACTTAGGTTTTAAACAATTTGGTCTTGCACATGTAGGTCTGCTGTCAGAGGTTTTGACCCACTATTCGACCCTTTTTACATATGGGGAAATGAGTTGTCCATGAATATCAGTGAAGTCAAGAAACTTAGAAAGATTGTTAGGATAAAGAAATTGGCGACAAAAAACAACAAGATCTTTGTCCGCACAATGAAGAAGACATCAGTTCACTACAGGATGGTACTAACTATTATACCTTGTCTTTTTTATTCCTTTGCCCTATTTCCAATATAGAGAAGATATTTATGCACATCCTTGTTTTCAGGCCTTTCCAAAATAGTTCACTGATGATTACCTCTCAAACCACCTGTATGGTTAGGAGGCGAGGAAGGTATTCATACAACACCCACGGTTCAATATTGAAGTGTTCCTGAAGAAGAGAAGGATGGACGGTCAATCATCCACATGCATTGGCCTAAAGTTGCAAAGACCTTCAACATCAATGAAGGCTAAGTATTCACCTTCCGCTTCAACAGTTTTCCGATGAGATGCATCTGTCTATGTACCATCTATGATGCTAATTTCGAAAGGTTTTAGATGTTGCATGTGAAACTTGGTGCTGGTGCAATTGTGTAATGGGGTAGCTGAGTGCTGAAGCTATATCATGTTGTACTCTGATGTATTTCAATTATGAAATCCTACTTCCATAATATGGGAATTAAACATATTATGTGTTTTATATGAATGTCAATTAGATTAATAAATGGATTATTAATAAAAGGGAAATTAGCCTGCTAATTGGTTTTTGGTATTGCAAACGGTTATTGAGAAAATACCATGGGCGATGACCTAAGGCAACGCACACAGTTTCTAGGAATAAACCGTGTTGGATCGATGAACAAACACACACGGCATTCTCTTCAAAACTGTTTGTGTTAGGCCACCTTGCGCAAACATTTACCGCATAAAAGCTGTGTGTGATGGATAGCCTTTGCCACATAGTTTCTTCTATGCATCATGTGTGATGCATTCAATAACGCGAATGATAAAATTATTAATATTGTGTGTGATGGGAATGCTATCATAAACGATTTAACGGGGAAAATTGTGTGTGATGTACCTACGAACGAAAACGTTTTCCTTGCAGCGACTGTGTGGAATGTATATACGAACAGAAATGTTTAGTGGGGACTGACTGTGTGGGGTGTACTTACGACCAGAAACGATTTCGCGTGTATAATTGTATTTTTTAGCACTACTGTATGTATAACCGTATTTGCTCGCTCGTCGGTCGCACACAACCTCATTTTGCCGAGCGTGTGTGCCAGGAGGGCATATCCCTGACGGTTTTCGGGTCGTGTGGGAAGGACACCCCTATCGCCCACACTCACTTGGCGATGGTTCCAAATGTCGTCGTGGAAAGGGGTTAAAAACCGTTTGTATAGCACCGACGCGTACTAGTGGGGGAGAGGAGAGGGAGAGGCTTACGAGGCGAGGGAGAGGGCGGCGGCGGTGAGGTCGAGGGTGGGCACGCGCGGTGAAGGAGGTTGAGGGAGGGCTCGCGAGTCGGCCGGTGTCGAGGTCGA